>NW_008629066.1:0-320 GCF_000691845.1 Merops nubicus
CCCTTATTCCCTTTCTCTTCTCCTTTGCAGCGGAGGGGGGTTAACAGTAAGAATCTGTTACAGGTATGGGGTCAGCCCTGGCCCTGAACTGTGGCATTTTCGTATCTATAACATTACATTTACTAGCTTAGGTTGACGTTTCAGGTTATTTGCCATTGTAAATATATTTAAAAACATTTATAAGACATGTTTCAATATCAATGCCATCAGTATTAGTTGTTACAAAAAAGCTTTGATAAGACCCAGCATGTTGGTACGGAAATGCCAAAGTTCAGGTGAAAATCATCTGGTTTTTTTTTTTTTTTTTTTTTTTTTTTTTT
>NW_008629066.1:351-6915 GCF_000691845.1 Merops nubicus
TGTATTTGTCTCCTGCTTCATGTTTCTTTATATTGCACTTGTGGGAGTATACTATGAAGAGAAGAACCTGACCTAGGATTGAAAGTTCAGTTAGAGGACTGGATAGTTCCACGTTTCTTCCTCAAATCTATACTAGTTTAGCCTTTTAGAAATATTTAACATGCATGTCATACATCTAACTAGACTGAAAAAAACATAGCTGCAAAAAGACACAGATTCTGTCAGTGAGCTTCACATACTGCAGCTCATTTGACCACAGGGACATGGCAGAAATACTTCTAACTCACTGTTGAGTCTGTAACATTAAAATCCACAATTCCAAATCACATTTCCATTTCAACCGCCCTGTCTTTCATCTAACTGTGTTAATCCATCAATTAATAAATTACTAAATAATTAAATTAATAAGTAAGCCTTGGATGGAAACATAGGACTTTTCTACTTCAATGAATCAGGCTTTGAAAAAAGACATGCCAGCCATATGGCAAAGTCAAAGACAAGAAGGCTTTTCTCAGCTCAGAAGAGTTTTTCTTAACACATGTTGCCTGTTTAGCTGTATGTGGAAAACTATTTTTCTCCCAAATTTATGTGCCTAAATGCATATCTTGGAGAAAAAGTCATCACCATCAGAAGACTGTGTGAGGTATACATATGCTTGGGATCTCATGTCAATTCTGTACATAAGCATGAGTTTTTCAGTAGGACAAGAGTGTGAACTGTAAGCAGACAGAGGAAGGAGTAGGCTGCTTTTTCTGTCTCTGCTTGAGAAGTCGACAACATAGCTCTTTGCTGTGCCTTCAATGGCAATAATGGGGAATCGAGTCACAGAGGGCAAAAGACATCTTCAGGGGGTACCATGTCTATGTCCCATTAAAGGCATGTGGAAGTCACTGACTTACTGATGATGGTAATAAAAGGTATGCTTTCTCTTCGGAGAATCATTCTAGGAAAAAAAAAAAAAGATTTTGTCACAATCCTTCTCATTTTTCAGATAGCAACAGTAACAGCAGGTAAAATGCAATAGTAATCAATGGACATAAGGCAAAATTAATCATCTGGCAGTGTAGTAGCACCTCTGCACCTCCAAGCAGTAACATGCCAAGGTGAGCAGATGCTTATTGCCTCTAGCGTTGACCCAGAAGTAGTTTATTCACTGCCATATGTCACATTGCCCGACTCAGACGCCTGTGTGGTAGCTGCTTGTTCCAAAGTGCACCCTTTTCTAACAATGTGCTGGTGCCAATGTATGTGCACTACCTGGATGGGTGGATAGATACAGGTATTGAAAATTAATAAATGGTGAAGCTCAAGGGGTGTCTCTGTGAGGAAGGGAAGCCAAACTAAGTTGCATATTTTTTCTTAGTTGCTGTGTTATCTCAAAAATTTCATTAGGGTCATCAGAGTGGTTTAGTGCTAATGCTTGTTACTAAGAACAGGTCTTCAAAAGTGAGTAGTATTAGAAACTGGTCATGGTCTTAAAGCTTTCTTCAAGTTTTCCTAAAACACCATTCCCTGATGAAGTTAAAATTATGTAATTTGGAAATTATTTATGTTGCATCAATGGTAAGGCTCTTTACATCTGATTCAATGAGCTAGTGCAATAGATAAGAAGTAGGTACTTTTTCAGTGACATCTGTGAATGTATCCGGGAGAAGATATTTGGTTAACTCACATCAGTAATCAAGCTCTTTGTAAATTATCTTTTAGGCCTAATAGGTGAAATTGAAGTATTGCGGAATAGACTTTGTCTTGGAAGAGATTCTTGTTCCCCAATAATGGTGATGGGCAGTGATAGCAGGTTTTTTTTGTATAGGCAAAAATCTGTTCCTGACAGAAGTAATTTTACAAGTTTTACATGGTAGCAGTATTGAAACTCTTGAAAAAAAATGTAATAGTAGTACACATAATAAGACTAAGAATGAGAAAGAATAAGATTGAGAAAAATAAACATGAAATAAATACTAGCTATTGTTTGAGCTCATATGATTATTTCTGTCAAATCTTGGAGTTATATTCTTGGAAAACCAGTCAAATGGATTTTGCAGTAAAGAAAATCTGAGTCCCACTAGCAGCCAGATCTAGATTCATGAGACTGATGGATACCTCAAAGCTTTTTACTTTAGAGTGCTGGGGTGTGCCAGGTCTTTGTTGCAAAGCTGGGAAAGAAGCCCATCATTAGCAGAGGTTTTAGGCTTCCTCCTGTGAGAACCAGGTGCTTCTGAGGAGCCTCATTAATAAGAACTTTTACAACCAGATCTTGTTTAGGGCTTCCTTGACCCACAAGTCCTGCATCACACATACAACTGGTACTGTGAGGTGTATGCTCTTTTCTGTCTGCTCCAAAATACGTGTGTAATTCCTCATCCTGAAGCAGTGATGACTGCTGGGATATTTGCCAATTCAGACTGGAATAATTTGGAAAAAAATGGACAATACCTAATGCTAAATTTTGGCAAGTTTAAATTATAATTGGAACAAGCAGCATCTGCTCCACTGAATCTTAAAGTCTAAATCACATGTGTCCTGCCAGGTTTGGCCAAAACAAAAGCTACTAAGGAGAATCTGTGCTGTGGTGTTCTTCGAAGTAGTATAATAATCTAAGAAGGCTAGAGAGAAAAAAATATGGTGAAATGTTCTTGTACTAAAATACGTGTTTTTATAGAAACCAAAATATTTTCTTTAAATACATTAAACTAGTTTATCAATCATCAGGAACATTTCTAGATTATGGATCCAAAACTAATTTTTTAATAGAAAATGTTCTAAAATGTAAATACAAAGATGCTTGGAAAGCTTCTTCTGTGATCCAGACACAATAAATTAAATTTAGCTCTTGAAAATTATGAAAGTAGAATCATCATCTTCCACCTATTTCTATCCTTCATATCACAATGGAGAACAGAAACAGTCAACTCAGTTTGCTTATTTGGCTAGAAGCAACACATAAGTATTCAATTGTTACAAGGACAATTACTACTATTCTTCTTTAATTACTGAAATTATCATAATATCCCAGAGAGATTTCAAAAAAGCTTATTCTAAATATCTACCAAGCATAGTTTACATCATGAATCATCTACAACCTCAAAAATAAGACTTCATGTGAGTCCCTATTATAACACTAACAATTCTGAATTAGCTTGCCTTTAAAAATCTCAGTCAAGTTAATACTTTCTTCATTTAAATTCAGCATGAGATGAATAACCAACTTTGTTTCATATTAAAGGAAGAAGAGTTGAGGTAGCATAACAGTGGTGGTCAGCTTAAACCCAGAAGACTTTACTGTGGTTGGAGAAACTTTTACATTGCATGAGTGTTCTGCCAATGACCAGGCCCAACAAGAATGATACAGCCAGCAGGAAGAGAAACCAATACACAGACTGTATTATAAGCAAAAAAACGTCATGACATGAATGACCGATGGGGGTACAAACAAATCAATCAGCTGGTACATAATTGATGCCACCCCCAGCGATCCCACAAAAGATGCAACTCGGCCCACAACAGGTGGTACAAACAGTGAACCAAGGTTTCCCATAGTTGGCATGGGAAACAGCCAGACCAGCAGATTAAATACATAAGAGAAAGGTGCCCACATGGCGACTCTCACCCGATCAGCCCGTGTTCACAAAGGTCTAAACGGACCAGGGCCAGCTCCAGGGAGAGTCAGGAGGTCTTCCCTGAACAAGGAAGCTCTGTGGAGTGCACTCCACAGAGCAGATGCTCCCGAGTCCCTGCAAATGGTCCTGGCTTTTATCCCCAAGCAGACACCTGACCTTTGTCAACTCAGTGTGGGACCCCTGGGGCTCATTTCCCTTATGGCTCTCCCTGCAGGGCCGGGCGCACCCTGGGGGGAAGCTCTAAGGCAAACTCACCACCTCCTGGGGGGAAGCTATCAGGCAAACTCGCCACCTCTGTATGAAGGGCTGTGGGAATCGCCCACATGTCAACCTTAATTCGGGGCTCGGGGTTCAGACCCCAGCATTTCAACAGGAAATATCAGAGCTCTGTTTTATTAATCTATTTTAAAAAACAGCTTTCAGGATATTTCCCCTGACAGTCAGTGTTGTTGTCTCAGTCCAAATGTCTGATCAGCAGATTGTGCTTGTGTACTGTCTCTTACCTCAGTAATGCAGGAACAGCACAGAAGATGCTCAGATTTAAGACCAGTGACCTCTCCTCTTAAGGTACAATGACCAGAAGAATCTTGACTTGTCATTTTTGGCAGAGTAGTAGTAGTCTCTCATAAATACATACTTTTCAGTGCTGTTTCTAAATGAATAAGCACACTAAATTGTAGAGACAGAATTCTTCGTACCTGTGTACAGAAATGCTTGCAGCATCACTAAATCAAATTCAGTCTCCCCATCTGTCACTTTCTGTGTAAAATTTCTGCACAGATCACATGGATGTCCCTATAATGTCTCAAATTTAACATACTTTTTAGTCACAAATTAGGTGAGAAAGAAAAAGTATGTTTTACATTTATTGAATTTTGCAGGAAAAAAATATCTAAATGTTTCTAAATTTGCAACGTCACAAGATTTAAAAAACATCATCTAGACCACATTTATCTCCAATATACTGAAAGATACCATTTTCAGAAATTAATAAAATACTTAAATCATTTTAGCATTACATTGTATTCTTCCCATTTGTCCTGCCTCCATGTTGTCTGAATGCCTGATGCTCCTCCTTGTCCCTCTACCAGGCAAAAATGCATCTTCTGTAAAACCATGAGCATCATACCTCCTTCACAGCACGTTGCAACTCAAGGTGGAAGCACAAGATTGCCTTAAAGGAAATAATACATTGTATTACAGAAAACAGGATCCTTCAGCAAACCTACAACAACAAAATATGGAGATACAAACAATAGCTTCCATACAGCAGTTCACTGGTATGCTTATGTTTCCACTGAGTGAGAAACAAGAAATACTTAGGTCAGCTGTACATGTGCAAAACTTCTGTTTGAGTCAGTTACCCCAAGCATAAATAATGGATTTCATAACAAACAGGTCACAATAGCTATGTGTGGTCATTGCTGTTGAAGCAAAAGAAACCTTTTAGTCAAACCCTATTTCCAGCTCCATTATGAAACTGTGATTTAAGAAATAACGGTTTCCATATTTGAAGTGAGGTACAGCACGAATATGTCTGAGGGAGAGAAGCAGAAATATAGCAGCCTTGTCCTGAGGACTTCCCTGAGCTGCACAGTCTGCCTGAGGCATCCTCCACTGTGGTCCTGTGCACTTCTATTCCCTTCTATTACATCCCCCTCTTTCTACCTGTCTCTTCCCAGCACTTATCATAGAATCATAGAATCGTTCTGGTTAGAAGAGACTTTCAAGATCAAGCCCAACCACTACACCATCTCCCTAGTCCTGATGGGCACATAATTTCTGATACAGGCCAGGATGCTGTCAGTTTTCTGGGCCACCTGGACATACTGCTGGCTCATATTCTGCCTTCTGTCTACCAACACCTCCAGGTCTTTTTCCACTGGGCAGCTTTCCAGACAATCCTGCCCAAGCCTGTAGCATTACATGGTGTTGCTGTGACCCAAGTGCAGGACCCAGAACCTGGCTTTGTTGAACCTCAGACCATTTGCCTTGGCCTATTGATGCAGTCTATCCAGATCTCTCCACAGAGAATTCTTACCTTCAAGTGGATCAACATTCCTGCCCAGTCTGGTGTCATCTGCAAACTTACTGAGAGTTCCCTCAATCTCATCAACCATATTACTGATAAATATATTAAGGGAACAGATCCAAATGCTGAGCCCTGGGGAACACCACTTGTGACCAGCTGTGAACTCTATTTGGTCCCATTCACCATCATTCTTTGGGCTCAGCCATTCAGCCAGTTTTTTATTTACTGAGATATATGTCCATCCAAGTCATAAGCAGACAGTTTCACCTGGAGAAAATTGCAGGAAACAATGCCAAAGGGTTTATTAAAGTCCAAACAAATGACATCCACAGACTTTTTACTAAGGGGACCATCTTGTCATTGGAAGAGATCAGGTTCATCAAGCGGGACCTGCCTTTTATGACTGTGCCTGATCACCTGGTTGTGCTGGATGTGCCCCTTGATGACACTCAGGATGGTCTGGTACATCACATTCCCCAACACTAAGTTCAGATTCACAGACCTGTAGTTCCCCTGATCCTACTTCTGGTCATTCTTGTAGGTGGGCATTATCACATTTGTTAGCCTCCAGTCAATTGGAACCTCCTCAAATTAGCCAGGACTGCTCATAAATGATGGAAAGTGTCTGTAAGCACCACTACTAGCCCCCTCCAGTACCCTTAGGTGGACCCCATCTGGCCCCATAGACTTACATGTGTCTAAGTGTAGGTCACTGAACATTTTCCCTTAGATTAAGGGGCACCTTTCTGCTCCTTGTTGCTGTCTTCCAGCTTAGGATGGCTGGGCATTCAGACAACAACTGCCCTTACTTTGACAGAGGCAAAGAAGGCATTCTGTACCTAAGCCTTTTCCTTGGTCATTATGTTTCCTCCCTGCATTCAGTACAGGATGGAGATTCTCCTTAGACCTCCT
>NW_008629067.1:0-635 GCF_000691845.1 Merops nubicus
CTATTTTAAAGGATACAGAGAAGCATAAACACAATCTCCACATATGTTTATTTCTTGTCTAAGTCCTATGAAAAGTCAGAAAGCAGACATCCTTTTTTCTCAAACAAAACGTTTGCATCTAAGGAGACATTTTCAGATGTGTTAGTTTACTGCATAGCTATACAGTGTTAATTTTTTATAATCTGCAACTGTCACAGAAATTATGCCCTAATCACCACTAAATATTTTAATTGTGCTGCTTACAATTTGCAGATATCATTCTCAATTAATAGTTTCAAGTTCACTTTGATCCTTTGACTTTTTGTCTTCTCTTCAGCTTCACTTTTGTTTTGTAGGTGCCATGCTGCTATATAAAATATTGGAGTCTTTGATGAGCATGTTCTTCTTTTGGTCTGTGCTTATAGTAAATCACAGAATCACAGAATGTTAGGGGTTGGAAGGGCCCTCTGGAGATCATCGACTCCAAGGTCCCTCTCCACAGAGCTGCTCTCTAGCAGATCTCCTCCTAACCTGTACTGGTGCATTTTATTGCTCCTGCCCAGGTGCAGGACTCTGCACTTATTCTTGTTGAACCTCATGAGGTTCCTCTTGGCCCAGCTCTCCAGTCTGTCCAAATCTCACTGAATGGCTGCACA
>NW_008629067.1:713-27695 GCF_000691845.1 Merops nubicus
GTAGTGGACCCAGCACTGATCTCTGAGGGACTCCACTGGTTACAGTTCTCCAGCTGCACTTGGCACCATTGATCACCACTTTTTGGGCTATATTGCATAGCCAGTTTTCGACCCACCTCACTGCCTCTTCCTCTATCTCGTATCTTCTGATCTTGCTCAGGAGGATGTTGTGGGGGACTGTGTCAAATGCCTTGCTAAGGTCAAGGTAGACCACATCAACTGGTCTCCCTGCATCTACCCATTCAGTCACCACATCATAGAATGCTATCAGATTAGTCAAGCATGATTTCCCTTTGGTAAATCCATGCTGACTAGTCCTGAGAACCTTCTCTTCCATGTGCTTAGAGATGACCTCCAGAATGAGCCACTCCATCATTTTTCCAGGGATGGAGGTGAGGCTGACTCATCTGTTGTTTCCAGGATCCTCCTTCTTACTCTTTTTGAAGACTGGAGTGACATTGGCTTTCCTCCAGCCCTCAGGCACCTCTCCCATTTGACATGATCTAGCAAAAATAATGGAGAGTGATAGAGTGACAACATCAGCCAGTTCTCTCAAAACTCCTGGGTACATCTCATCAGGGCCCATGGAGTTATGTATATTCAATTTTCTTAACTGACCAGTAATCCATTCTCCACTGACTAGCAGAGAGTCTTCCCCCTTCCAGGCTTTTTTTTTCCTGCAGCCACAGTCCAAAGTTCTCAAGGGCTGGTATATTTAGCTTTACATTATTTTCTGATGTTGATTTGAGGCACTACTGGCCTGATATATGCTAGTCACTGCCAAAATATTTACTTAGATTGAAATACATTATGTTTAATGAACCCCAGTGATGAGCATAATGTTCATTATGCCTTATGTGCCTCGTTTTGTTGACTAAGGATCAATTACTAAGTTGCTAACTTTATTAAGGACTAAATCCTGTCAGGGTCAGAACTGTGATAGAGGGTCAGCTTCATCAGCTTTTCATTTTGGGAGGACTCCTTTGTTTTTATGGAGCAGTGTCTAGATATTTTAGTAATTTACTCAAAAGAAAATTCTGTTATTAATGTCTTCACCACTATATATGAATGTTCAGCAAACAGGATGAAGAAAACTACCTATGAAATAATGTATTATTTATATGAAATAATTATTTAAGAATAATTAGAGCAATTACACTACTGACAAGGATTCATGTCTCCTAATTTTATGTACTTAATGGAACATCAGCAAGAATTTGCTTTGACAAAAAACAGATGAAATCTGTTTATGTAATAAGAAAGGTGTTTGGCACATGCCATATAGGGCAGAAGAGTTATCCTACACAAATTTTTAGGTGCTTGATTTAGGGGTCTAAGTTAGGAATGAAGTAACATTGATTCAGTAGAAAGAGATTCACATTTACAGTAAAGTGTAAATGATTATTATGCACTAGTGGGTTAAATTATCTTCTAAAAGTACCTCTCTTCCTTCTCTCTTTCAACTGTAGGGAACCTAGAACAATCTTGACTCTGAGGGTTCCTAGTCATTTCAGTTGCATTTCTAAAATTAAATAGAGAATTTCAAGACTGTGCACCAAAGGTTTATATGTTAAATACATTAACTGATGTTTTCAGAGGTCTTCTGGCTTTTCCTTACACCTATGTCTTGTGATTTAAAAAAACAAACAAACAAAATTAAATTCATAAGAATCTAGTGAACAGTTAATCTCTCCACAACTGGGAATGTTAGAGAAATAAAATCTGTATAAATATTTATTGTAGTACTGAATTTAGTTAATATGTGTACACTGAATTGCATCCTACACTGAAAAATAAAATCTAAAATAAAACCTAAAATAAAATCTTAAAACCGGTGATTCCTGAAGAACATTCCTCTAAGGTGGATTGTTTGCAGGCATTTTGTATAACTCAGAAAAATCAAACTGGACCTTCCAAGCTGAGAATTCATACCAGGAATGGATTTCTGCCAACATGACTTAAGGCAACTACAGTGTCCCCTAAGTACAACATAGCCAGAGTTGCATTTCCCATGACACAACACAGTCATGGCCTTCTGGCTTGAAGACTCCTTCCTGCTCCACATCATGGTTGTATTTAGCTTTATCTAAACTAAGAGAAGTGTGTCCACCTAATCTGTGGAATTCTGCCAGGGAGATAGGAGCCATTGTTGTTTAGAAGACAGACTCTTGCCCTTGGGGTTTTTAGACCCCTAGCTCACATCAGTGAGAGGTACAGAACATAGAAAAATAGTGGAAATAGATGAAATGAATCTTTCCAAATTCACTAAGGTAAACCTTTCAGTTGAATTACATAGGTCTGAAAAAATACAGGTTTCAAGTCCAGTGCTTCAGGTTGTAAGCCAATCTTGGCTTTATGAAAAAGTCCTATAGTCATGTTAATTCACAGTCAGCAACATATGGAACTGACTGCATCTCCAACTTCCTCTAAACACCAGGTATTTGCTAGAAACAGGACACCAAATTATGTGGACCAATGAACTGTTAAATCATGGTAATTTTAAAGTTTTTTATTTCAGCTTCCTTCATTTTGTCTATGAATTAATAGTGAGGTAAGACAGAGATATGTGTCTGCAGTGTTGTAGTTTTAAGGCATTGATAAAGGTAGGATATCATTTCCTAGTGATTTGAAGAAAGTATTTCAATCATTCAAGCTTTTTATTCACAAGAGCAGTGTCTGTTGCCGTGTGCAAATCACTGACTCTTCTAACTTACACGAAGCTTTCTGCAAAATGGAAATAATGACAAAATGTCATGTAGTCAGATATGCAGGCTTAACTGTGCACTGTTTTAGTGCAGTGTATGCTTTCATTTCCATAACACTGAATAAATGAGGGAGCTTTTTTAATGGCAAGTAGTAAATAAACGAGGCTGTGTCCTAATAATATTCCTGTTTTTCAACAAGTCCCACAAGCTCCCTTCACTTCCTTAGAACTACATATGAACGTGGTATTTAAAACAGCTCTTTTTTAAACAGTGTTTTATGGCTCTTTAGCTGCAGGCTGGAGAGCAGCTCAGCTAAAGCACCATCACTTTGTCATTCTAGTGACTGAGCACCTACTTCTTTTGGATCTCTCAAAGGTGTAATACTCTGCACTATAATTTTTAAATAATGGCTGAAACATATTCAGGGAAGGCAGCCCTACTCCACCTCTTACATAAACACCTCCAAAATGAAAGAAAAACTGCTATGGTTTATGAGGCCAAACCTCCAAAGAAAGCAACTCACTTCTTTAAAGCTACTTACAAAATAAGTAACATAAATGGATCAAACGATGGTAGATGGAATAGACAAAGAATTGTTTATATTTATAGAATGCATATTTGTCCCATTCTGACATTGTTCTGAAATGAAACAGAAACTGAGATAAATGCACCTTCTAAATACATTCTTTCCAAAAGGGTTTTTACTTACAAAATGTTATGAAATGAGAAAAAGGACAGCAGTTTTCAGTCTTATTGGAAAGAGTTTCTCATTTTCACTTTCTCATGTATGGATGTTAATAAAAGGTATTACAGAAAACCATGTAGAACTCAAACTGCTGAAGCTGTAATGGTATATAAAAAACAAGGAAGGTTGCACAGCAAATTTTGTCTTATTTAGAGGACATCTGGACAAAACCAGGAGAACATTCTGCGTTCCAGAGATGAATTGCTATGAAAGAATCTGGGCAGTTTTATTTATTACTGCATGTTCAGGTTAGCAGAAATAGAGTTATTCATCAAACTGAGGGACTAGCACAATATGACTGAAGCTTCAGTTAGAGGAATACTGAAAATCTGAGTCGGAAGATATGAAACAATGAGCAAATGCTAAGACTAAGCCTGGCACCAGAGATTCAAAGATAGTGCAGAAGACAAAAAGATGTTATGCACCTACTGTGATATGCTGAAGGTTCTAAATTCCTTTTAATGTCTACAGGAACTGCCCAGCAGTATTTAGTAGGGGGGAGAGAGAGAGAAAGGGAGGGAGGAAGGCAGGAAAGCAGGAAGGGAGGCAGGCAGGCAGAAAGGAAGGAAGGAAGGAAGGAGGGAAGGAAGGAAGGAAGGAAGGAAGGAAGGAAGGAAGGAAGGAAGGAAGGAAGGAAGGAAGGAAGGAAGGAAGGAAGGAAGGAAGGAAGGAAGCTTAAGGACAGCATGAGTTTGGCAAGGCTTATTGCAAGCTGCAGAGTGTTCAAGTGTGTTAGAAGTCATTTCAAGGTGCACAGAGCTAAGGTCTTTCCACCAAAAATAGTCTTCATAAGATTTTGATTAAAGTAAGTGCTTAAGCATGGAAGCACCTAACAGCTTGATATCAATGTAATAAACACTGTACTGTGGATCAGTTCAGACTAACAATTCCCTTGTACACTCATGACATCAAAACATCTCCTTGTACACCAAACATCCCCTGTGTCATCACCATCTCAAACTATGTTCTTACTATGCAGTTTCCTTTTCACATTGTCTGTCAAAACTGCAGCCCCTGTGCTTTGTCTGGTTTAGCCCATGGCTTGTCAGTCTCTGATTAGGGCTACAGTGTTTATCAATGGACTTAGCTATGAGGGGGCTGTACTTTTTTTCTGTGCATTTGAACCTGTCCTGGTGAAATTAAAAATGTCCTTTGCACTAGAAAATGCAGCTAATTAACAAGCTGAACAGCAGGTAAAATTCATTCTTCATATTACCAAACTGTCAGCATTTGGAAAGGGAAACGGTGGCATAGATATTTCATTCTCTTTCAAAGAAATTTTAGAAATGAGCATGACACTTGCATGCTTTATGGTATGCATAAACTTATCGATAGCATACAATTTTCTCACAGACAGCACGGTTGCTCACTATTTTCTTCTCTCTCTGAGCTGGGTGTGTGACCTCCTGATCTCTATCACTTGCAGACACAAAGTTCTAGTCAACAAATGTCTTCAGACCCTAGATCTGCTTGTTATGTCTTTGTCCTTCTGGTGGTGATCAAGTTTTATTAGTTTAAGGCTCTATTGTTCACCTTAGGTGAAACAACTTACTTATCATTCTGATGTTAGTAGATTTAAGTTGGAAGAAGCCTAGAGCAAAATGCAGAGTAAGCTTAGAAAGTGTGGAAAACTGTAAACACCACATCTTTGCTCAGTGTCTACACTACATCACTTTTGTAGCTGAGGGAATTTACAATGGAAATATAAAATCTTAAGTAGTATTATCCTATCTTCACTTGCACTTTTTTGGAAAGAAGATACTTCAGACATTCTAACACTGATTAAATTGTGGGCTGAGAGATTTGCAAAGCACATGTCTTTTGACAATAGAAAAGCTTTTATTTTTTCCTGCCCTCGTTTTTGGAAGTGTTTGTTCTTAACATTTTCAGACCATTTTTTTTAATTTCATAGCAGTAGACAAGATACATTAACTGTCACCTGTAATAGGAAGCATAAAGTAAATCACAGATGGAAATGGTTTATAACAATTACTCAAGTGTCAGAGAGGGAACAAGCCATGAGTAGGCGGTAGCAAATCTGAAGAGGACTTTATGCTTTGGAAGAAATGCAAAAACTGCCAAACTGAACCTTTTTAATATTCCTCCCATTCTTAGATATAAAATAAAATTATCCAAGTGCAGTGAAAATACCTTGTCATTGACAACAATTACCAGCTGCTCCTGGGTATTGTGCTCTTTTTAGTTTTGTTTTATTCATTCATTTGACAGATACTTACCTTGTTTTGTAATATACCAACAAGAGAAAATTCTACTTTCCTAAAGGAAAACTGATTAGACTAAGTTATCTTAAAGAAATAAATATGAGAGATTGAGGACTGTATGACCATTAAACATGACAGAAGTTCACAGTGTATGGAAATTGTATCCCTATATATTGCTGCTGAATATTCTAATCTAATCTGGATCTAACACAAATCTGAATGTTCATTTTAAGAGCTTTTACTGCAGAATAGTGGCACTGCTCCATAGATATCTACTAAATGAGTCATAGAATCACTATGGTTGGAAAGGACCTCTAGGATCATCAAGTCTAACCTTTCTCCTAATATTTCCCTAAACACCAGATCATGGCCTCAAGTGCTATATCTACTCATTTTTTTAATGTCTCCAGGGATGGTGACTCTACCACCTCCCTGGGCAGCCCGTTCCAGTGTCTAACCACTCTCTCAGTGAAGAAATTCTTCCTGATATCTAATCAAAATCTTCCATGGAGCAGCTTGAGGCCATTTCCCCTCACCCTGTTATCAGTAATTTGCGAGAAGAGATCACCACCAGCCTCACTACAACCTCCTTTTAGGTAGTTGTAGAAAGCAACAAGGTCTTCTCTCAGTCTTTTCTTCTCCAGACTAAACAACACCATTTCCCTCAGCTGGTCTCCATAAGGCCTGTTTTCCACCCTTCTCACCACCCTCGTTGCCCTTCTCTGGACTGGCCCCAGCACCTCAATGTCTTTCTCATCCTGTGTTACCCAGAACTGGACACGGGACTCAAGGTGCGGTCTCACGAGTGCCAAGTACAGGGGTATGATCACCTCCCTACTCCTGCTGGTCACACTGTTTCTGATACAGGCCAGGGTGCTGTTGGCCTTCTTGGCCATCCACTCACACTGCTGGCTCATGTTCAGCCGGCTGTCCACCAACACCCCCAGGTCCTTTTCCACCAGGCACTTTCCAGCCACTCCTCCCCAAGCCTGGAGCTTTGCCCGGGGTTGCTGTGACCCAAGTGCAGGACCTGGCACTTGGTGTTGTTAAACCTCATACAACTGACCTCAGCCCATTGCTCCAGCCTGTCCAGATCCCTCCCTACCCTCCAGCAGATTGACACTCCCACTCAATTTCCTGTCATCTGCAAATTTACTGGGAGTACTTTCGACCTCCTCATCAAGGTCATTGATAAAGATAATAAACAAGACCGGTCCCAAAACCGAGCCATGAGGGACATCACTTGTGACTGGACACCAATGACATTTAATTCCATTCATTTCAGCTGGCTTTTAACCCAGCCAAAAGCCCACCTCTCTAGGCCATAAGCCACCAGCTTATCCAGTAGAATGCTGTGGGAATTGGTATCAAATGCCTTACTGAAGTCCAGGTCCTTGGCTAAACCATCAGGTGGCAACCTAGACTGCAGAACTGTGAGGAAAGAATCATGGTTTGATTCTATTTATTGCCACCCCTGCTTCAATAAAGGATTCAAAAATGGGAGTAGTCCAGTGTACATATGTGCACAGTTCCCTCTACTTTCTATAATCAACACAGGAAAAAAAAAAATACTTGGTAATAATCCTATAGTTTTGTTACAGAAGTTTTTTCTCTTCTAAGTAGTTCTAAAAGCTATGAGAGGAATGGAGAAAATGTTCCAAATGATGCAGTCACACTGTGATGAGTTCCAGCAGAGAGCTACCTTTATGTACCATCACTCTCATTGTCTCATGCAGAACTCAATGTATTTTGGACACTGTTCTCAGAAAGGAGAAGCTCCTTGCCACAGAAGGATAATCCAATCACAGCAGTCATTTTTTCAGATCACTGGAAAGACTGTAATTGTTGAGTTTTCACCTTTAGCCAGTCTTCTACCTTGATAGTACACAGTCATGCCTAAAGTTAGTTAAGGGTTTCTCCTCCCCTGTGCCCCACTATGCAAAAGCCATCCACTAAGCTCCAAACTCTACCTCTGTCCCAGCTTCCTACCAGTGGCTGGCAGTACAGAATGGTTCAGTGCAAGTGTTCATGGTAAGACCACAGAGCTGAAAGCAGCCCAGCCTGGTGGCACAAAAGTTTTGTAGGTTCTCCTGTGGTGTTATAGCTGCCTGCTCCTTAAGTACTGCAACAGGAGATGCTAAAATTACTACTGATAACGTTTCTCCGAATTCCTTCTGGGGATTCTTGCTTCCTTTAATTCTTCTCACATGCTGAAGGGTGAGAGGGATGTAAGGCAGGCCTGGGGACATACTCTGATATGTTAACTTTTCCATCTTCTGTCTCAATTTCCCAAGAGTCTTCCTATCATGAAGAAAACCTCTGCCTTCTGTAGGTTTACCTTTCCTGTACGTTTGAAATTACCACAAAGCAAAGGCACACTGCAAGGTATCTGCAAGCTTTGATTGAATTGTGAATCATTTTTGGCTGCTCCTGGCTAAGCAGTGTTATGGAAATCGATTTTGTATTGCAGTAAAGTAGTGAGAATATGCAACAATAAAAATGTTAAGAGCTTTCCATAGAAAAGGTGAAGTTGTTTGCATTGCATTCATGGCAAGATAAAAGTTTCAACGTGTAGTCATTCTTTGCACAGCCTTTATTCATGATATTCCTTCAGTACAGCACTTTATACTGCAAAGCTTGATTTAGACTCTCTACAAGGAACAAGATAGTTTATAAACAAATCCATTTTAACTCTTTCTTGGTGTTATGGTGCAGGTGGTTGCACTAATGCTTATCACATTAAAACTGTGAACTGAAACACTGTCAAATCTCTTCCTTTAAATGATGCATGAAAGTTCTTGAACAAAAAGAAAACGTTTGAAAAAGATCATTCCAACATGCCCAGCTGGTGTCAGCTGTTCCCTCTTTTCTCTTCACTAAGGGCCTGCTCCATATTAAAATACATTCTGTGTTATTCTATGTCTTGTCTGTTAAGTCTGGACTAGAAGTCTCTGGGTGCTGAGGGTAATCTCTGCATCTACGCAACCCTAATTTGAAGATTCAGAAAAGGTACTTTTCTAAAATTGAACTTTTTGATATTGTTCACTATAGTATTGCAGGTTTGTTATCCTGAACTGCCCCCTTGTGTTTTCTAAGTAGAAGCAAATATCTAGTTTCAACAGTTTTTTTGTGTGCAATGAGAAGGGGCTCATGATAGATAAACATTTATCAAAAGATATGTGACCACCATTTGAAAACAGCATTAAATCTTAGTCTGTGAACAGAACCAGCTAATCTATATGTTATTTTTTATAACTGGAAGATAGAGATGCAGCAATTTTAGCAAGAAACATTGTTTTGCAACGACAAAGATTATTTTGAAGCTTAATAATGTAATATTATCAAGATGTTGTACTGCCCCTGAAAGTAAGGGGGAAAATTGGTCAACAGTATGAAAAGATGAGGGTCATCATCAATTTGGACTAAAGAAAATTCCATCAAAAGGCAGATCTTCTCTTTCTGCAGATCAATATCAGAGAATTTAGAAGATTAGGTGTGTTCAATGAAAAGTACATTTGAACTAATCTCAAAGTCAAGCTTTTAGTAAACTTTCCACTAGATGACAAGATATACTGTAATGGAAAGTAAAACAAGAACTATCACAGCAGAGCCTCCATCAATAAGAAAACACATGAACTAAAATTGATTAATCTTTTCAGGAAAAAAAAAAAAATAAGAATAGCTTCTTTCAATCCTCCTTATTTTTGGAACATGGACAAAAAAAAAAATGCCCTTCATATTCATGGATGTGTTGTGATTGGGAAGTATTAACAGACTGCTTGAAAAGCAGTTCCTTTATTTATTGGTACCAAAACTTAACACCAAGCAACAGAAATGTTTAAACCTAAAGTGAAAGAAAGATAAAGGGGTAGCCACTGATTTCCTGTTTAGACAAGGAATAATTTCCAGCTTTTCTTGTGGAATTTTATAAATGAACCCTGAAAAGCCTACTGGTAGGAAATACCCTGCACACAATTTCCTCTAAAAAAAACCCAAATAGGTCAGACAGGTGGGTTTTTTATAATATATGCATGGATTCCCATTTGCAATCTTCAGTCTGGGATACTTCAAGTTTGATAATGTAGGTAATAACAATATTTACAAGTAAGAACTTTTCAGTTGAAAACAACTTTTCAGTTTAATTCCAGCTCCAACTAGCAGTATCTCCCACATACCAGGGATATTTTAGAAAAGCATTGTCTTCCTGTGGAAATGTGATTTCAGTAATGCCCAAGTACTGCAATATAATATAAAGGGTCAAACTTAATAAGAGAGCACCACAAGTTTGGGTACAATGAGTGAAGAATTCTATTCATCTTCAGCATTTTCAGTTATATTCTGTGTGGAATCATATACAATCTTTATATTTTGTTCATAAGGAAAGACTTCTGCCCCTAGTAAGAAGACTATATATTTCAGATTTTTCATAAAAAGATGTAACTCATTTTACCAACATACCTCTGAAAATGTCTTTAGCAGAGAAAAAGATATGAAGAAAAGCTTAGAGAGGAATATTCCAGTACGATACACAACCAAGATGTTACTGAAAAGAACTTAAGAAAAGAATAGAAGGTTCATCCTTCATGTCACTATGTGATGTCTCATTACCCAGCTACAGTAAATGCAGGTGGAAGCTTTCATATACAAGATGAGGGCATTCTAACTTGACATGATATAGACAGGTCATAGCTTTTGATCTGTGACATTCACCTTCTCTTGAACACTACAGGGAAGAAGATCATCACCGTCACTTTATATAACAGAAACATAATCATCACAGAAAATCAATAGGAGATTTCAGTTTCACCTATAAAGAGGAGGTAGAAGAGACGTGAGATGCTGAAGTAACTGAAAAAGATATCACATGATATATAACATTAACAAAGTGTACACTTTCTTCAGCTGTGTCCTACTGTTAAAATTTACAGCTTCTAGTTTTAAATAAATGAAAATTATTTAATACTTAAAACTAGTGATAAAACTGGCTTTAACTGATTCGATAAACAGACCCACTATACCTATTAGAGATCCTCAAAAACTACATGCTAGAATAGCCAAAGTCCCTACATATTCTTCTTTCATGGCATTAAGCATACAACTAGTCCACAGAAGCAGCACAGAGTAACTTAGGAACTGCTTTTCCAGTAAATAGTGGGGAAAGAAATCATTTTCAGTGGTGAGCAACAATTAAGAAGCTCCTCTGGCCTATACTGAGATGATGGGGGAAAAAAATTGAACCCATTTTTTAATTAGAACATTAATTCCAGAAAGCATTTAGTATTTTGCAGTTTGTGTGTCCTTAAACTGGTGCCAGTGAAGCTTCTCATGAATAAGTGCTCATCAAGATGAATGAGGAATCGAGCCTCACACTTGATTAGAAGGAGCAATGAGATAAGCAAACATTGTATTTGAAAACAAAATTTTAAGACAAACAAGAAATTATGGTAAATATTGTCAGGTCTTAAGCTAACACTGAAATATGTATTGTGCAACACAGACATGTCAGACCATGAGCTGTGAAAACAAGAGTACCAAGAAAAAAAGCAGTATCTTATCACTGCACTAAAACATTAGGGAACTTGTAGTTCTGGAAGAATAACAGCCATCCTAAAATAATTCTGACCATGAGACTATGTCTTTCTAACCAAACTGGAAAACCTATAGGCTTATTTTTTGGCAGAATTCATATTACATTAACAATCCATTTGGGCCAGTTTTTAAGAAATAGCTACCTTGCAAAATAAAATTAATTCCTTCACTTACTAGATAAGAAAAGAACAGAAATCTAAAGGCTGCACATGAATTTGAATTATGGTTGTCCACATTTTCATTGGTCATCTGTATTTTTTAATTTAATGACAGAATATTTGTTTTGTATCATGTTCAAGGTTTTGCATTTACACATCCCATAAGAACATTTTGCCATGTGGGAGAATGCAAAGCAAGGAAAGGTACAAATGCACTGTTAGCCAAAAAGAGGATGATTAACATGTGTTTAGTTCACCAGATTAAAAAGAAAAAAAAACCAAAACAATAAAATTAGATCATCTGATATGGTCACTGGCAATTAAATGGACGGAGTATAATGCAAGGAGTGAGTGAGACTTAATGTTATTTATAACCCTGATATATCAGGTGCCCTGCAAGCACAAGACTATGTGACTGATGTACAATAATCTGAAGGATCCCCAGTGCCAGCAGGGGTTTGGTGTGGTTTTACCAGATCAGACTCAAAATATTTCAGTGCCTCCATGCATTTCTGCCAGACATAGACTGTGGCAAGAAGAAGGTGGCTTCTGTGGAATTCCTTTTCATTAATCCCAGAGAAGCTGAATGTTGAGTTTCCTGCAAGTTGCTGTCTTTTCCAGGTTGTTGCTGTCGTTTCTGACCTTGCAATAAATACAGTGTCACTGAGTGAAGCAGAAAGTGTGACCTGAAGGAGAGAAGGGATTTTCAGCTGCCTCTAGGGAAGTCAGATAGATGGCTGTCTGCACAGGCAGGTCACAGTCATCGTAGCACAGCAGGGAAGGTTCCACAGAAGGAATAAGGCATCTTTCAATGCTGAGTACGAGAATGGAAGTGTCCAGGTTTGAGGTGGGCATGGGTTAGATGTGGGACATCAGAGAAAATTTCAGTGAAGGAAAATATGGTTTATTGGCACATCTGATAGTTCAAGGATACTGTAGATAACTGGTGAGTATGGGCCAGGTGAAAGAGTGGTAGGATAATTCTGGAGGTGATTGCTAGTTGAGGCACTAAAGGGGCAGCTGGAGAGCTGAGAGCTGGGTCTACTGGAATCTAGCTTCTGCCACTCATCCTAAAGTGCTAGAACAGTTTTTAATTCTGCATGATGAGATCATGGCAGAGTATAGTGTATTGTTATCCTTTCTCTTCAAAATTATGATCACTCAAGCTTTTCATACTGCCCTTATCCTCCTGTTTACCCCTTTCAATCACAGCCCTCCACATACCCAGCAGAAAGAGTCAGATAAGAAATACAGGAACGGGTGCATAAGAACAGTCTGCTAGCTGAAGACCTAATGGTTACTTTTGGGAGCCAGCTATTTGTGGTGCACTGTGCACACAGTACTGGATTTTTTCATTTTTATAACAGATCAATTCAATATGCCTTTTGCCAGCCTGATTCATCTGGGCCTTCCAAAGATTGTGTTTGCAAAACTCACTATAGCACAGAGAACATTAAGTAAATATTGAAGTGGATTGTCACTTGCTGGTTGTTCCAACAGATTTTTTTGAGATCTAGCTATATTTGAAGGGAATAATCTACTGCTTTTATCAGAGTAAAGAATGAAAAATTACTGCATTATGCAGTCACACTACCAAAAAGTGCTGAATTTTATCTAGGCTTGATCAGATATTCCTTTTGATCTAGATTTAATCAGATACTCCTTAGCAATTAATTTGACAGGAAAATATTTTGGTGTTTTTAGAGGTGGAAATTAAAAAAAGAAAAAAATGTGTTCATAAGGAATTTGGATTACAGTTAAGCAAGAATATATTTTTTTCTTTCTGCCAAGCATGAACAAAGGAAGAATGAAGTACTAGTTGTGCTGAGACACAACTAGGCTGAGAAACTCTAACATTATACAACAATCAATCCAACTAGGATCAAGAAAGAATGACTGTAACAGATCTTGAGAAGAGATATAATATTGTCAATGCAAAACAGAGGCTGCAATTTGAACCTGGAAATCCTGGTTACAGACTTACAAATAGGAATGCTACTCCAGTAAATTAATCACATTCCAAGAGTTACATTAACAGACAGCTTTGGGATTTTTTGCTTACCCAAACTGCAAAACAGAAAAAGTTAGCTCAAAGTCACAATTATGATCTAATTTTTGAAAATGATGAGCAACATATGTTCATAGAATGAGGTAGTATAGGATAAACTGTTACAATTTGACTTTACTCAACCTTCCATCACCTTCAATCTGTGTTCTTCCCCTTAGACTGTTGTAAAAGATCTTTTACAGGACCACTCTATACAATTGTATGTGGATCTGCTTTTTCAAATGTGCCTTTTCAGAGACTTGTATCTGACTTACTCCCTAAACATTCGTTGCATTTTGCTTGATGAGTATTAACTCAGTATGAAAAAAACATTATTTTTATTTATTTATTTTATTTATTTTTTATTTCCATTTTAAAATGTTCACAGAACAACTCTGATGTACCAGTTTTTGTCCTCTGACTTACTCCCTAAACATTCATTGCATTTTGCTTGATGAATATTAACTCAGTATGAAAAAAAAACATTATTTTTATTTCCATTTTAAAATGTTCAGGGAACAACTCTGATGTACCAGTTTTTGTCTCATCTTCCATTCTCATCTTTTGTATTCTTACTTACATCAGAATCATAGAATTGTCTCAGTTAGAAAACACCATTAAGTTCAACCATTAACCTAACACTGCCAGCCTAACACTAAACCATGTCCCTCATCACCTCATTTACATGTCTTTTAAATACCTCCAGGGATGGTGACTCCAACACTTCCCTGGGCAGCCTGTTCCAGTGCTTAACAACCCTTTTAGTAAAATGTTTTTCATGATACTCAACCTAAAACTCCCTTGGCACAACCTGAGGCCATTTCCTCTTGTCCTATCACTTCTTACTTGGGAGAAGAGACTCACCCCCACCTTGCTACAATCTCCTTTATGTAAAGGCAGAAAGCTCTGGTTTGGTAGC
Organism: Merops nubicus; assembly: GCF_000691845.1. Taxonomy (NCBI): domain Eukaryota; kingdom Metazoa; phylum Chordata; class Aves; order Coraciiformes; family Meropidae; genus Merops; species Merops nubicus. The sequence continues at coordinate 15,099 of NW_008629067.1, forward strand.
TTTTTTCCAAAGCATTAATTCCCCTATAATTCTATCATTATTGTGGTAGCCAGGGCCAGTACTGGAAATTTTATTTAATCTATGCTCCAACCTGTCTTAAAAGATCTGTCACTATATGTCCATTTCTGTTCCTTTAGGATCTACTAAAATATCCAAGACAACCTTAATCCCCTGCTTAGTCCTGTTAAGAGAAAAAGCATCAGAACAAAGCCAACAACTCATCTCATCACAGGCTGCCACTTCGTAAATTTAAGACTGACAGAGAACCCTCTAAGAAACTTCTACATACTCACACTGATTTCCTTAAAATCACTGTCTCTATATATTTTCACACTGTAGGAAGCAGAGGGTGCAGCAATCCCACCTCTTCAGGCAGCGTGGAAGGTGCCAGAGGTAAAAAGAGAGTAGAGAAGTGACCAGTAGGAAGATGAATCAGGCACGATATTCCTGGGTCCAGGATCCCTGGCAGGGTGCTTATAGCTTAGCAGGATAGGGAAGGATAAGATGGGCTGCTAAAGAGGGAGACAACAAGACCTTGTGCTGACATGATGAGAGGATGTCCCTGCTTCAGAGGGAAGGAACTGCAGGAAGCAAGAGGTGTGCCCCCTGAGTGTGGGCATTTCCCAAAGCTGCAGTGTGGTGGCATGGGGGCTGTAAGTCTGCTCCTGTCACACCATGGTTCCTTCCCTTCCCCACCTGCCAGGAGCAACCTGCCAGGAGGAGCCCTCTCCCAAGGAGGTAATGTCTGTGCAGGAATGTGTATGCCAGGCACTGAAATGGAGTGCTCCTTTGTGTTGTTAAAATAGTCTTTCTCAATCTCCCCATCTTGTTCTGGAAAATTATAGTTCTTTTCTCTGATTATACCTTTCCTGTATCTTTCACTGTGCTCAAAGATGTCTTGATGGTAGCAGCTCAGCTACATGTGTCATTCCTTTCTTCAGGCAAAATAACCTCTCTTCTTCGTCATCCCCTTTTCCTGCCTGTACTGTGCAAGGTTTCCATCACTGGATTATTAAATTCCAGCTATTTTTGAGCTAAATTTTAATTTATGCTTAAGTAAATGTTTACTACACGCTGATCACAGAATTTGACCACACCCTTACATTGTTACAGTGAAGGAAATACCAGAGTGGTAGTGAGAATATATCTGAGAGATTTGCAATTTCACTACTGTTGATTTCCTACATTTGGCAAATTTACATCATCTATTTCACCCTTGTGAAATAAATACTCATCATAAAATGAGTATTCCAGCATCAGAATAGTTTTCAGTTCTTAATTTATATTTTAAAATGTGTCCAGTCTCTCTTACTTTGCATACTGCACAATTATTTTGTGGTTTTATGTTGATTTCCAAGGATATGTACTAAAACTTTATACTTTGGTGAATTCAAAGAGTGCCCTGGAAGGGGGAATATTCACAGATATTTCTTTCTCCTGCAGATGTAAACTTCAGCCACAAAATACCTATTGAGAAATTCTTCCTTTCATAATCCATTGCTCTTGAACCCAGTAAACAATTTTGAAAGATTATAATCTCAGAGAGAGAATTTATGTTATTGGTAGAAAAGGGATCTCTTTGGTGGGAACTCCTTAATATCAAAAATGAAATGAGCAGTATGGACATTTAATCGATATTCAGAGATATATTTGGATAGCCTAAATTCCCTGAAAGTCTAAGTTGTTACATTTCCTGTCTTCTAGGGCTTTTCTAGTGTTGCAATGGTGGCAGCTCAAAGGGAACTTGCTAGTTCAAGTTTCAATAAAGTAAAAATAATTTTTTTTTGTAATAAACTGTTCATTTGCTGCTAATTTTGTTCAGTTTTCCGTCACCTTTACTGAACCTGCCCCTGAACAATAAAAGTGGTTTAAACCACCACAGTAAGCTACTGAAAGGACAGCTCATTTGAAATAAGTCAGAAAAAAAGGCAGAATATTCTAGTTATTAACAACCTAAGAGCATAAAGGTCACTGAAATTGTTAGAAGTGCTACAACCTAAAAGGTTGGGTAGTGTCTGTGGAGCAGCTCTGCTAATTGACTTGTTGATGTGGGGTCCCAGATACCCCAGACCTCCCTGCACTTAAAAAACGTGTGCTGTGGTGAGAATCTCACTCAGAGCATTTCTTCTTTCCCCTGCATTTCTTCTTTCCCCTGCAAGAAGAATGGAGTTTAACAATGAGTCATAGGATGAGGATTAAAATCAACAGCATGATACTGTGAGACAACTATTGAAACAGAGTGTACTTTTTGGTAGCATCAAACAATGGAGCCAAGAAATTATGATTCAAAACATAGACTGAGCTTATTCAAAGACTAGCCTTGCTGAACCCAAACTGAAATATATTAGCAGAGCAACTTCTTCCCTGGGCAGTCATTTCAAAGGGTTCTGATGTCTTATGAAGTGCTTCATAACCAGAAGGCGAGAGCAGGGATTTACCCTTCCTGACAGAAGGTGAGAATGGACTGAACACTGAGGAGACATTGCTATATGCTTTCCAGCCATAATTGTGATGCTGACTTCATAAGGTTCAGAGTAGTTCCTTCAAATTATCTGTATTTCATTTTCACTGTTCCTAGAGGGGTAGTATTTACTAAATATTACGTTCTGTTTCTCTCCATTTCAAGCACCACTTTATTTATAGGCTAAGATTATTAAACATAAAGAGAGCAGAGGAGTCTGTCCTTCACTTTTTGTAAAGTGTTTGAGAATGCAACATTTAGTAGTGGAGATGTTATTTAGACAGGGTGTGGATTACTTCAGTTGCAAAGAAGTGTACTCAGTTTATTACAAAAGTTCCTGTGCTGATCTTTGAAGCTAACGACATTAATCTATTTTGAATTAAATGAAACATGACATTTTTGCAGATTTTAGAATGTTGAAAAAAAAGCTCTAGAATTCAGAACAAACAAATACTTCAGCATAAACCAAATGAAGAAATGTAAAATATTATTTCACAGCTCAGAGCACTGCATCCAATAACTGCTTCCAAAAAAAATTTTGCTCATGTAAAAATAGAAAAGCAAGAGGATTGGAAAAGAGAAAGAGATCAATAAACAAAGGCACAAATAGATAGTGACAGGTGTGGATTTTTATGGTGGTGATCAGACTAAAAGAAGCCACTGAAGGAAAACACAGTATGAGAGTAGGTAGATATTACTTCTGCTACACTCCCTGAAATCCAAAAGCCATTAAACATTTGATTGCAGATTCTAACCTCAGCCACAGCCTTACCCAAAATTTCATGTACACTAAGTTACAGTAAATATTTCAAGGACTTATCAACAAGAACATGCTTCAGAAGATTTTGAGTCATATACCCTTTCTGTCAGAAATGTCAATAATTCCTTTCATATTTTAATTCTCAATTTCACAGTGAGGAATATTTGGTGTAGGAAGAACAGTCTTATTGCTTGTAGGTTTTTCCTCTAGTAAATCCCCTACTTCACACTTTGATTTAAAAATGCAATTGTCCGGGGCTAAGGAAAGTTTGTAGCTGGTTTTGTATTTACAGTAACAGCTTTACATGTGCCAAATTAGGTTGGACATTCACATAAGAAGACCAAAATTTGAAACTTGACCTCACCATCAGTGACTTTGCACCATGTCTCATGAGGTCACTAACCAAAATCAAAATCACCCTATTGCCACAGTAGGATCCTTCTTGATAAAACAGTTTCACCATATGACCGTACCACTGCAGCAGCACTTTTGTGTTGTTGATGATCTAAATTCCCCTGAAATGTTATGATTAAATTTGACAGGAAACTCAAGTCACAGCCTCGTATGAATTTCTAAGATCCTAGAAATCTATTTTGTATGATGTTGCCATTAGCAAAGCCAAATATACCACAACATTCAGGTAGGCAAAGGTAGAAAACACTTACTGTCATCATTCTTATTCAAATGTTATAGCAGTCACATTCCATAAAGGAAAATACATGAGTGTGAAAACTTGCCTAAATTGCTCTTAATGGAGCTGAATTATGTTTGCCTGGGGAACAAGAATATCTTGCAATTACAGCTTGGCTAAATTGGAGTTAAAAGTTAGAAGCTAAACCCTGTAAGACTTGGCCATTTAAAGAATATATGCAAAAATTTGTTGCCTGATTTTCAGGTGTCTGTGCCTCTTCACAGAATGCAGAACCCAGAGCTCAATGTCCATATTAAAATCTCTGTTCAGTGTACTGAGAAAGGTAGGAGTGGCTACCTGAAGTGGCTGTTGGCTATTTAAATATTTCAAGTCGTTAGTGCAATAAGCAGGAAGCCACTTAGAGCAAAGCAGGGGGAAACAATGAACACACAGAGGTGTATGAAACCCTGTTACACTTCCAATTTTAGATGTTAGGTCAGGGATTCTCAAAAGCATCCTTTTTTTCTGGTACACTCCACCCACAGTGCCTTCCCACAAGTGATGACACACATCCTTTTTTTTTTAATGGATGCAACAGAGATCATTATTTTCATTTTATAGATATCTTTAGAGGGAATTGCTACTTGTCTTCATACAACAGCTTGATTGTTAGGAAATTCATCAATACCCTGGAGTGCTAAATTCAGTTTGTTTTCTTTTCAACCTAAAGGGATTCAAACTAGCATGCTATTTCCCTGAAGAATTACAGAAAGAACTGAAAGCTATAATAATTGTGTTAGTGAGTAATGTACTGAATGTGGTTCAAAATCTTACAGGGCAAAGCTTATGAAATCTTACAGCAGAAGTACCACTGTAGAAAACTGATCTGAATATATTTAGTTTCCACATCACAACACGATCAACAAAGACCAAAAAAGTGTACTACCAATGTGCTCTACTTCAGAGGAGAAACCTATGTAACAATGAGGAAGTGTCTTAAAGTGCAGACAGAAGAGATAGTTAAGAGAATTAAACCCTTTCCAGCAGCATGGAAATTTCTGAAGCATAACTCTACAGAAAACACAGCAACAGTGCATATTACCTACTAAACAGTGTTTGAAAAAGGCAAAAATAAAGCCTGTATGGCTATTCATCAAAGGTAGTATTAGAAAACAAAGTATTTTTCAAAATGTTGTCTAAATAGTTAATTTTCAATAGTTTCTCAACAGTCCTACACCAAATGATGTTCTCAACAGTCCTACACCAAATGATGTTCTAAGTGACTCCTTTAAAACATTATCTCAGTGCTCAGTAGCAGCCAAAATATCAAACCAAGTACTACAATTTGGAAAGAAATAACATTTCATGCACAAGAAGGACACAGTCATCAGGAGTAGTCAATGTGGATTCATCAATGTGAACTAACACTTGACCAACTTGATAAACTTCTATGATGAAACGATTGGCTTGGTAAATGAGAGGAGAGAAAAGGATATTGTCTACCTTAACTTCAGCAAATTCTTTGACACTGTCTCCTGTATGATCCTCATAAGAGAAATTATTGAGGAATGAGCTGAAGGAGCAGACAGTGAAGTGGATTGAAAATTGCCCAAATGGGCCACTGTTTGCTCCACCAGACCCACAGTGGGGTTGTCAGTGGAACTAAGTCTAGTTGGAGGCCAATAACTAGCAGTGTACCTCAGGTATCAGTACTAGGCCCACTTCAATTTAATGTCTTCATTAATTATCTGGATGATTGGGCAGCTTACAGGAAGTTTACTAATGACATCAAACTGGGAGGAGTGGCTGATAAACCAGAGGCTCATGATGCCATACAGAGGGACCTGAACAGGCTGGAGAAGAGGGTAGAGAGGGACCACATGAAGCTCAACAAGGAGAAGTGTTAAGTCCTTCACCCACGGAGGAACAAACCCATACACCAATATATGTTGTTGGCCAGTAAACTGAAAAACATCTTCACAGAGAAGGACCTGGAGGTTCTGGTAGACACCTGGTTGAAGAAGAGCCAGCTACAAGGCTCTTGCTGCAAGGAAGGTTAATGGTATCCGGAGCTTCATGAGCAGGAGTGTTGCCAGTAGATTGAGAAAGGTAATCCTGGTCCTTTATTCTGTGCTGGTGAGGCCACACCTGGAATATTATGTACTATTAAGTACAAAATATGTCTCCTTAGTACAAAAGAGACATGGGTGTACTAGAAAAAGTCCAACAAAGGGACAGAAAGATGCTGAAAAGACTGGTGCATACTTTCTCTGTTTAGCCTCTGTTTAAGCTCAGGGAGGTTGTCAGAGAGGAAATCCTTCAGTGTGAACATACTTTCTGCCTCCTTCTAACTAGTCACATTTTCATTGCTGTCACCTGCTTCTTAACATAAATCAGGATTAATCAAATCAACCAAGGCTGAAGGATGCAAAACCCATGTAATGAAAACATTAGCAGAACATAGTATTAAACAAGGGGCAACAGAACTCTGAAATGACAGATAGGGAAGTACAAAACAGAGGAAGTTATTTTGGAACTGGAAAAGATTCAGAGGAAAGCAGCGAGAGTTATCAATGGTATGCTCAACTCCCATATGAGCAGACAATTTCATATGAAAAATGAGTTAGGCTGAAACCCTTCGACCTGGGCAAGAGGTAGCTTACACAGATGTAATAGAGGTCTACTAAATTGGAAATAGTATACAGAAGGTGGATAAGGATCAACAATTTACTGTCTCTTCCAGCAAAAGAATTATGGGCCATCATAAAAAGCTAGCAGGAATCAAATTCAGAACAAACAGATGTAAATGGTTGTTCTCTGAATGGGTATCAGACCAGCGGAACGGTGTGCCAAAATTTATGTTAAGTGAAAGAAATGTACATAGATTCAAGGAGAGACTGAACAAGAAAGAAAGATCAGCTGAAAAGTTAGTGATCAGACAAATGATATCAGGTTCATGAATTACTCTGACCTGCACATAGCTGAAGGCTGGGAAACATTTCAGCCAAACAACATATGTGCCTGTCCAGTTATTTTTCCTTACACATCTCCTCTTATGGTCACTGCCTGGAAGAACTTGGTTTGATTAACTACAGCCTATTATTATTATGGAGTTTTTCCAAAAGCATAGCAATCTGATCTTCTCAAAAGTGTTCATAGATTTACCCAGACAGAATCATTGGAGAGGAAAGGGTTGAAAACAGTCATGGAAGCAGATGGGCTAAATGCACTGTAGTACCAGCTAATGCTGCCCACTGTGAAATGTATGTTTGAGGTCACCTGAGATAAGATCTCTGCTGCTGATCATAGGATAAATTACAGGTAGTCTGAAAACAACGCAGCTACAGAGGTGAGTTGATCAAGAATTTGGTCTTTCTACTCTATGGCTCAAAGAAAAGGGCCACCTGCTGAATAAATGGAGTTCCTGATATATTTGTTTGAAAGTCTGTTTTGAAAGTCTGTCTAAACCTTATCAAAAAAACCAGTAGTCCATCATCCATACTAATGAAAAAGCCATTTGGAAAGAAAATGGGAAGATAACCAGATAAAGTAAATAATACTTAAGTAAGCAAAGTGCTATTGCTTTACAACATACACTTTTTTATTATGGTTACTAATATTCTGATGTAAAAAAATGTTACATTACAATTAAAGGCCAGAAACATGTGAATATAAATGCCAGCAAATGTGAAGAACCATTAGAAACAGTCAATTCACAAACTATTTTCTGATCTATCACATTTCAGTGGACTACAGACTCCACATAAGAGACACCATAAATGCATCAGATGTAAAAGTTAAATAGTTCAGGTTTATTACACCTGATGAAGGGAACAAAATTAAGGAGTAAAGAGAGTAAAACAAAACAATCCAGCCTATAAATACTGAATTACATTGAGTTATGTGTATTTACTTATCTCCCCTGAGACATCTTGTCAAATGTGACAGCTACTTTAGGAGAATTCACTTCTTTCAGTGGCAAAGAAAACCTTTCAACTATGTGTGTGTTTGCTTTACAAAGTCATCCAAACAGACTACTGGCTAGAACTGTATTAAAAGACAGTTTACAAATTTCCCCATCACTTAGTCATTTAAATTTAGGCAACGTTCTGCAGTACAACACATCCTCTTAGATTGAATTGTTCTTTCTAAACTGCTGTGCTTGGTAGGAATCTCCTGATTTAACCAGAGCAACTCCTTGCATACAACAGGTTTTATAAACCACTTACTGACAGTAAAATGTATCAGACCACTAATAATCACTTCAATCTGACCTGAAACAGTGCAGTGCCTTGTAAAATGCATCCAATCGTGTTTCTGCGTGGACACAATGGAAAACATCACACCTTAACTACTGGTGAAAAAACATACTAAACTGAGGTTTGGTGCTATTTTGATTACTGTCCTAGTTTGGGGTAAATCGAGTTAATTTTGCTCAGTGATTTTATTTTTTACCTAAAGCTCTTCTAATGAATTGTTCTGTCTGAGTTAACAGCGTTTTCATAAATGATCTGGCTTTAGCACTGATAAGACTTCATGTTTAGAGTTATTGTCAGGGATTGATATGCAGACCAAGGTCACTGCTAAGCTTATATCACACACAGAGAAGGGCAGAGAATACATAGCAATTCATGCCATTCTAAAATGTGGGGAATGTCTTAATGTATTTCTAACTTCTAGGCAGTTAAACTAGTATGTTCTGAGCAGAGATGAACCAGGCCCTGTAGGGAAGAACCTGAAGGGCCACATATCTGAGCAAAGAGGCTGGGGGGACAGGTGGAAGGGTAGAAAAGTGGCCATTGGAATGAATATGAATTCTCTATCCTTCTGAGTTGTGCAGAAATAACAGCATTGCCAAAACTACATGGGTATAGAAACTACCACTGGGTTCTAGTTATACAGCCACTTTATGGCCTGAAGGAAGACTTTCTGTTTTACTGGAGTTCAGTCCAGAAGAGGAAAAAGAGGTGACCATCTTTTACTGACATTCCTTTATTTCTGACAACAGTGAACTTATTCCACACCAAGTTTAACTCTTTTACCCCTGAACTTCAATGTGCAACTATATTACTCCATTATTTATTACTAGTCTGTTAACATATTAAGGCCATGTCCTAATTTCAAAATGGCATGAAGCGGTTCAAACAATAAAATCCAGGATAATAGTTTTAGAATTATTAAAAGTGAACATTCAACCCTTAGAAGTATTGTCAGGAACAGAACACAATTGATGAGAATTTTCCCAACTGAAGCTAAATTGCTCAAGTTTATTAGTTGCTGTGTAAAAAAAATTATACAATGACTGTGCACAGGTCAAATGTTGAAAGAACAAAGTATGGCATGGATGAGAAATAACAAATACTTATTAAATGTAAAATATAAAGCAATATTTTTGGTGGTTTAGATATGTATACTTTTAGCTTTCAAAGAGCTCAGTAATCTCTTCCAAAAATTTCAGCAATGGTAGATTTCAGTGTGAAACTCTTAATTACTGATTTTCAAAATATTTTTATAACATCATTCCTAAAGGAAATTTCTGTAATCAAGGTAAACTTGGAAATAACACAATTATAGTATAAAATATATTTCTTTCAATATGTACAGCACATCCCCACTCTATGGGTAAATTTACATCCTTTCCATATGGATGGTGACAGACAACAATTTAATGATGAATAATCAAGTAAATCAACTTAAATCTAAAGGTCATTTCTTAAATTTATTCATTATGAAAGGGAAAATATCACATTAACCACACGGAGAAATGGTGAAAAGGTTACATTTTTGGAAATGTGGTAAAAATATCCCAGCTTCTATAAACCTTGTCACCTTTCAGGTATCAGAAATGGCTATATGTACATATATAGGTCATGTTGCCACCAAGTGCTCCCCACTAACTTTCTACTTGTGTTTGAAGAAGTTTAAACTTCAGCAATATTTGGATAGAGAAAAAAATCAAACTGGACTCTGGATCAGATGTTATTAAAGGTGATTCTCTCTGGGGGACTTATAAAACTTATATGTTAATTCTGAATAGTGCCTTTCTGCGTCACAGGAAGTAAAAATGAAAGAGCTATGCCCCAAATTAAACCAGGAGAGACCTCCTAAACTGCACATGTGGTAAAGCTTCTGCTGTGGGGTTTCCTGAAGTACACAACTGGCCGCTTGCAAAGCTATCCAGGGCATCACACCATAAAACAAGGACAAATGTGGAAGTGAAAACAGCTGCCCCCGTGAACCAGCTTGTTGTACACACCTACTGTAAGGATGCTGCAAAAACCAGCAGTGCCCTAGGGTTGGGGTGAGAGGGGCATTGGGGCTCCCCGGGAGAGACAGCCACCAGAATGATCCGAGGGCTGGAGCAGCTCTGCTGTGAGGACAGACTGAGAGAGTTGGGGCTGTTCAGTCTGGAGAAGAGAAGGCTCCCAGGGGACCTTATTGTGGCCTTCCAGTATCTTAGGGGGGCCTACAGGAAAGCTGGGGAGGGACTTTTTAGGATCTCAAGTAACAACAGGACTAGAGGGAATGGGGCAAAGCTGGAAGTGGGCAGATTCAGGCTGGGTGTGAGGAAGAAGTTCTTCCCCATGAGAGTGGTGAGACCCTGGCATGGGTTGCCCAGGGAGGTGGTTGAGGCCCCATCCCTGGGGGTCTTTAAGGCCAGGCTGGAGGAGGCTCTGGGCAGCCTGATCTAGTGGGAGGTGTCCCTGCTCATGGCAGAGGGGTTGGAACTGGGTGATCCTTGTGGTCCCTTCCAACCCTGACAGATTCTGATCTGTTTTAGCAGAGGACTTTGGAGCCGTTGTGGCTCGGTGGTTGGACTTGATGATCTTGGAGGTCCCTTCCAACCTAAAGGATTCTATGATTCTATGACCTGTTCCCCCCAGGCAGGAGCAGGGCAGGAGTGCACGGAGGCAGCCCCTGTCCTGGGCATCAGACACCTCCCTGGGGACGGGGATGGGCCAAGGCCAGGTGAGGATGTCAGCACGTGTGTGGCCCTGGCTTGGCAGGGCCAGTGGCCATGCACGGGGCTGCAGGGTGGTGGCACCTGTAGCTCAGGAGGGCCCAGGTGAAAGCCTCAGCTGAAAGTGGCTCCCCTGGGTCAGGGCTCAGCTTCCTTGCAGCACCTAGGAGCCTCTCTCCACTTTGGCACCCTAGGCTGTGGGTGCCAAACCCCCAGGAGTGGGGATGCTCTCAAGCCCCTTACACTTATTACTGGGTAATCATCCCAGCTTTTGCAAGAGCTCAGAACATGCCATTAAAACAGCATCTACATTTTAGTATGCTTAGTGTGTTTTTCATAGGCACACCTGCAATGTAAGAGCTGATTTAGTTGAGTGCTAATGAATTTCATTACCACCAGCCTTTCTGAGTCAAGAAAAGAGTTGGAGTAAAATGGCTGAGAAATGAAACATTGGTCTAGGTTTCTCTGAAGTATCAGTAAAGTTCCAGCTTGGTCTCTCAGAGCACTTTCTCTTGGACTGACTGCTCCCTCTTGCTTGGTCAGATCCCTCCCTCAGTCTCTCTCAGTTTCATTGTGCTCCCTTGAAGCTCAACATCATTTTTTTCCCTGATAATGTCTATCTTCCCTGAAAACCCTTGCAGCTACAATTCAGAGTGAAATAAAGCCAAATGTACATGAAAAAAAAGATTTAAAAAAAAAAAATCACAAATAAATAACATCTAAACAAGCAGTACATTAATATTGCTGCCAGAATTGCTAGACAAGGTTCTGAGTGATGCGTGGTAGCACCATGATACAATAACCATTGCTCCTGCTCTAGCTTAGAATGAACTTGAGATCAAAAACCTGCCCAAGTAAACAAAACAGTGCCTGGGCACTGTCCTGCAATTATCTTAAAAGTTAACACAGCCTCTGCATTGCTTGTGCCAGACAGCACTGTCCCAAGAGTTCCTGGCACCAGAGCATTTCCAGCTGGCAGTTTAGCTTTAGCCACCCATCTGGAGAACACAGCCACAGAACACAGCCCTTCCTATCAGGTTCAGTGCCAGAAGTCAGGCAAAGGAGACACTTTTTGGTACTCTGACTTATGAAAGGATCTGATCTATGATTGCCATCAAGCTATCCTACTGGACAGTTATCTTGAACTCCTAAATATGAACAGCTTAAATATGCAGCAAATTTTCTGTAATCAGGAGGGTATTCTGCAACATAAGGGTTTACACATGAGCAGGTCCAGAGTATGAAATTCACCCAGTGATTTCACACTTCTGCCATGATGCTCCTGTCTCTCACACTGCCACACGATGGCTGAAGATGCCACCCTGGTCTGGCCTCCACAGGCTAGACATGGTCCACCACGAGGCAGAAAAGAAGCTGCTGCACTACACCAAAGGTGTTCTCTAACCTCTTTACACAGTGCAGAGTCTGCCACAAAGCAGACTGCACCCGTTAGCCATGCTCCTCCAAAATCTCAGGATGTCTACCTATCACATACCTCAGTACAGTTGTACTCCTGCATTTTTTTTCTTTAGATTGCATTCTTTTATTCCATTCTGACGTGGGTTTTAATCTTTTTTTTTCCTACTGTCTCTCCATTTGCTTCCTTTGTAGTTAATACTTGTTCAGCCTTTAGTAAACATACCTTCACTTCTTTTTCTTTTCTCATTCTTTGGCTTTTTTACTCTTGCACCTGGGACATCACTCTCAGAACAATCATTAGTTCTTCAGACACTTCACTTCTACTTATTCTCATAAGTCTCCTATTGAATAATTGTCTCACTCTT
>NW_008629067.1:27726-69801 GCF_000691845.1 Merops nubicus
CTGCTCCTGCCAGAAATCTAAGCAGACCTCAGATTCCTTGCCTCATCTTAAGGTGTCTCTTATTGAACTTCTGCAAACGCCCCTTCCCATCCTGTATTTTGTACCACAAAACACTTTGCTGCTTGTTCCTTAGAATCCAACTGACAAATTCCAAAATGCAATGTTAAAAAAATATCACTGCATCTCTACCACAGAGGCACTGTTCTGAGCTGCTAAGATCTTATTTTTCTCCCAGTGAGATCAACATTGTCCATGGAATTCAGTGGTAGAAAGACTGACCTCAGTAAAAAATAATCTAGAATAATATGAAAGTGTAATATAGCAGAACAAGCCTTTTTCTTTAATGCTATAATCTTCTCCATTGTCTCCATTGATCTGTTAGCATATTTTTCCATTTTTATTTCATTTCTTTTAACGTGCCTGACAAATAAACTCATCATCTGACAAATCTGAGCACAGGAAGTAAACACACTTGGTATATACAACTGTTTCAAAGCAGAATAAACAGATGAGATACATGCTCAAGTACTCTTCAGACAGTGTGTTTCTTCCAGCTTATTTGCTTTGACATTAACTGTACAAATAATGTCTTCTAAGCCTGAGCAAACAACCCTACCTATTTTAACAGCACAACAATGTTAGGAAGTCTAAGGAACATCTGAGATGATCTGGCTTGTTGTGCATTTTGCTATGTTTTTTTTTAAAACACATTTGGCAAAAAAAATCAATCTCTAGATCCAAAAATGTGTCACTGAATATGCTAATCAACTTGTTCACATAGCTGGTTTTAGTAATTTTTCATATGTGGGATGGCATGTGAAGGTTTCAGTTTGAGGTGTTTTAAACTCTACTATAGTATCCCTGTCTCTTCATCAAAACTTGCATACTAGTAGCTCGAAAAGTCAGTCACATACTGCAGGAAAACAATCTGTTTTGGAATCATTCTGAGGTATTTTCTACAGCAAGGTGATGACTAAAGGCAAAAAGCCATCTGTTTAAAACTCATGACAGACAAGAGAAAAAGAAAAAGTCACATTTTTTGTTGCATTTTGAAGCATACAAGACTGACAGTTTTCCTGAAAGGGATTGCATTTGTCATGGAATAGGGAGGAGATTTAGGAGGACACATGGCAGTTTCTCTTGATAACAAATGCTGGTAAAATTTTGTGCTCTGAAATCAAGCAATTACTAGATCTCCCTACTAACAACCAATACAATCCAGGAAAATTACATTTTCAATAAGTTCATTTAAAAGTTCAAATTGGTTGTTCTGTTGCTTTCTATCCTGAAAACTCTTCCCTATGCTGCTAACTGCAATTTTCTACTCAAGAGAAGACCATTTTAAAGGCCATTTTCTATGATTTTTAATGAATGTCCAATATACAGATTATTTGCACTAAACCTTTTACTACAGTTGCATGTGCTTAAGAAAAGCATTAAATATTGACTAGAAATAAATAAATAGAAATAAGAAACAAAATGCCTTTTGTGGACACTGTGCTGTATTGCAAGTGAAAGTCCTGGGACTAAAAAAATACTTATTTAAAAACATTGTTGCATAGTGGTATCTCAATCTTTTAATCAATGACTCCAGCTCACAGTGGAATCCTCTCAGACTGATGATTTTATAAAATGGCCACAGGCCACAATCAAGAATAAAATTGAAACATAATGTATTCATTCATGAATTACAGGAAGCTTCCTAAAATAAATGTTGTAGAAAAACTCACATTCCAGAATAATAATGATAAACTTTGTGTTTTGGTTTGGGGTTTTTTTTTTGTTAGAAAATAACCTCTTCCCAAAGTGAAACTTTTACAGCCTATGGATAGGTTTTGTATTTCTTTTCACAGTCTTGCAGCTATTCCATCTCAAGGTCATGGAAAATCTGACAATCCCATCATTTTATAAAACTAGTTAGCTATGACAGCACTAACCATCAACTCCAAAACCACTAAGATACTCTGTGGCTATTGTGTGATGTCTGATACCTCCAGTAGATTAAGTGCAACAAGCAAGTATTTGTCTTTCACTGTGTGCTTAGAATATATAAAAACAAACAAAAAAGAACTATTTTTTTTTACAAATTCCACTTCCTTTTTGACTTATTTTCATGTACTTACAGATGTTCCAAGCTTCTGCACATGATTTTTGTTACCAGAAGGGCATAATGATTACACAAGTTAAAGCAGTTGAACTCAACCGTTGCTGTTTCACAAATGAAGGTCAGCTACTGTTTTACACATTCAAAATATTCATTAATGCTAAACAAATATTAAATGACAAATATAAAATTTACATGAAACAAACATAAGATTGTCAGAAGAATTTGCATCAGGCAATTATTATAATATTAAGGCAAGATAAAATGTGGAAAATGTGTTTGGTACTGCTAAATGATTTAGAGGAGGCCTACTGAAACTGTACATTTTTAAATATCTGGGGGTAAATTGTCTATGTGTTGCAGGAGAATTAAAACATAGATGCCTAATATACATTAATATGAATTATAGTTTTAGCACATTGAGCTAAAATATACACTGTAGAAACAAATATATCTGATGGATGACTTATCAGACATCTTGACCTGGTCCATGTCAAGCAGTGATTGGTTGGTTAGGCAATATAAAGCTCATCTCCACACATGCAAAGGAGCAGGTGGGGGAACCTAAACAACACCCTGCACCATCTCCTTCCAGACCAGTTACAGAAGGCATCAGCCCATCAAAGGCTCACTTCCACAAGCTTAGAAGTGCACAGGGGCACAAGGACAGTGGGAAACTCAATATCCCAGTTAGACCGGCTCTGTTTCCCTCCAGGCTACCCCAGGAGAGCCCCAGCCCCATGGGCTGTCCTGAGGTGTCACTGTGAGCCAGTGGAAGGTTTCTCACCTGGGCTACCCAGAGAGCAGGGAAATGACCTGGGAGTGAAGGGCATGGGTGTGTCACTCAAAGAAAGACAACAGGCTGTCCTGAGGTGTCACTGTGAGCCAGTGGAAGGTTTCTCACCTGGGCTACCCAGAGAGCAGGGAAATGACCTGGGAGTGAAGGTGTGTCACTCAAAGAAAGACAACAGGAGCTCAGTACTGCCAGGACCAGGGTTTGTCCAGCCAGCTGCTAGGGAGTCAACTGGGAAACCCATTTGTAGGTGTGTATTTGTCTCTGGGAGTGAGATAACTGGGAATAGCAAGGATCCAAGGACCAGCTACAAGGTAAGTACTCTACATATTGTATATATACATTATAGATACTGTACACATACATAGCAGGTATTTTACATATACATTCTACACATATATATGTGTGTGTGTGTATATATATGTGTAGAATGTACTCTGTGCATACTCCATTGGAAATACATGCTTAACCTCACCAATGGCTGGACCTAGCAAAATGGAGCTGCAGCAGTCTTGCCTCTTTCATACTTCAGGATTTTTCAAGCCCCTACCACTGATAACACTAAAAATATTGGAAATGGAAAACTGGGATGTTATGTAATCTTTTATTACATTTTATAACGTCAAAAAATGAATCAGAGAATATACACCTGTAGCATACTCTGTTCTAATGATGGGATTTCAGAAAAAAATGTGACAGACATGGAAAAGGTAAGACACAAATAGTGAAATTGGCTATCTGATAGAAAAGCTTAAAAGAGGAGAAAAGTTAAAATCTACTGCATTCAGACATAGGTGCAAATTAACTAGAAGGAACACCATAAAGGAATTAAAGTAAGTTTGGCTTTGTTCATGTCCTTTCTTAATATAAGAAACAGGAATATTCAGTTAAACTAAAACCATATTTAAAAGTAATAAATGAGAATGCTTTGTTACAGTGTGCATAATTCACCAGTGGTACTCATTGTCAAAGGCTAATAGTCAACACAAGGCAGGTAGGTAAAGATGCATATTAGCTCAGTAAAACATTAGAAAGATTCAATTTGATATGAAGACTGAGAATATTCACAAGCATGAATATTAAGTAGAATAAAATAATAGGAACTCAAACCTATGACATACACCAATGACTCATTAAATATGATACAAAGAGAATGTCCTTCTAAACACATTTTTTCTGTAATTCTCTGTTTATAGTATTTCTTGTATCTGTTAATCTCTGCTGATAAAGGCAACACTATAACTCAGTGATCCATAAAGTGCATTCAATATGACATTCTCAGGATCTACTTGAGCTTATCCAGTTTTTATTTGTTTAAATTACCTTAGCACTAGACATCTGTCCCAGCACTCTCACCTATAAAAAAGCAGGTCATGCAGCTTTTGACAAGTTTAGAATGGTTCTAGTTTTTATTGCCAGTTTTGTTAATGCTGATGTTCCAAGCAGCTACTTTTCAGCTAACTGATTTTTTCCACAAATACATATATTTTACCATCATAGAGAACATTACAAAAGCAGATAGTTGTAACTAATTGTGCAACATCTTTGTATAATTATATTTCTCATCAGCAGAATAAATACAATGAATATGAGTTTTTTGAAATGTATGATGGATCATATATCAAGGGTAGATCCTTTGTAATGTTGTTAGCCTCTTAAAGATAATACTAATCCTAACATAAAAGGCCATATCTTCTCCCCACTAAAAGGATTTGGTTTTTTCTCAGATGGAAGTCTTTGTTCTGAATGCTTTATCATGCTGAAATGTACAGCAATGAATATGGTGTTTCAGCATTGTTGTTATACACCAGATTACTCATTGTCTTCAAGTTGCTAAAAGTCCAGGAATCGTATTGTTATTATTCAAAGCATTTAAAATAGCATCTGCATGTTTTTTAATGAGCTGTGTGCTCTTTGTTGTACATTTATTAAAATGATGTGAAAGTACACTGCTGCTTCTTTTTTTTTTTTTTGATTTAATACATCTTCAGATGTAGCAGTCACATACCTCAACAAAATTTTCCTCATTTAATATTTTAGAGATGAAAAAAGCTCTTAGGTTGCTAAAATGTTATGGTGTTCATTTTTTTAAACTTTGATATTACTTTAAGATATTAGACAGCACGAGGGAGTCCTAGGAAATTTAAAAGGGAAGAAGTGACATTTCAGTTCCATGTTGTGAATTCTAGTTTGTTACCTTTCAACAGAGATCAACTATTGACCTGCATGGTTTAAGCTTCAGTTATAAATGCACTTATTGACAAATGGTTTCTAACTACAGTGACATCTATCCTTCCAAATGCCAATTATGGTTGACAAAACTAAAAGGAACCTGAATTTCTTTCCTAGCCTTAGAGAACAGGAGGTCTTCCCATTAGGGTCACCAGAACAGACCAAAACCCAAGGTTCACCTTGTTCTTTTTGTAGCTTCTTCTTCAGTATTCCAGCCCTCTGTACAGATTTAGTGCCTGTGAAAGTTGCTGTAATTATATCTTTGGAGTCTGAAGTTCTTTTATGTACTCACAAAGAAAACAAAGTGCAAGCAGCAAACACATATTCCCTCTGGCACACTTCAACCTTGACCTGACAATACCCAACTCTAGAGGTGATAAAGTGTCATTGCTTATTCTCCTCTGAGGTGATGCTGCTTGACTGCAATTTATAGTAAGGATGTAAAATAAGTTACTTTAGCAAAAGACACATCCCTAAAACTTTACAAAAGAGTCAGAAACAGTAATAATTTTGAAAAAGGAAATGCTATGTCCAGACAGGAATTGCAAAGAGCTCAGTAGACAGAACCATCATAACAAATTCTTTTTGCTCAAATACATACTCTAAATAGCCTATATTCTAATCTTCTATGAAGAGCTTATACAGCTCACAACATCTGCCACTGAAATCCTTAGAAGGATTTCACACAACATAAATAAAGAACTTAATCTGATTTTTCCTTAGGACTCACCTTGCCTCATCAGCAAAACAGCTTAGATCCTCCGTATCCTTAACATATTCAGCTACTGAAGCACTTCTGCAAATAAAGAACTGTAGTTAGCATCACACTGTAGCCAGAGAGTTTGTTACAGAAAAGGATCTAGGAGACAGAAATGGGTTCCCATTACCCTGCCACCACACCAAACTAATGTGTTTACAAAGCTGCTTCTTTTTAAATAGCAGTTATATGTCTTGGTTATATTCTTTTTCTGCAAGTGCATGGGAATCTGTAGAAAAACCTGTAGCTGTGACTCCTCATCCTCTCATATTTTCTGCTAAAAAAATAGCAAGAACTCTTAACTATCTAGAATCCTGGGAATTCATTGTGAATTGAAACTGAACAATACACTTTCTCAGAATGTTGAGATGAGGTTAATGTGAGATGTATGTAAAGACAACTTAGTAAAATTCTTCATTTTGTAAGGAATTATAGACAGAGCATTGGTTAAAGAAATTATTATTCTGATGTGAATATAATAGTAGACAGAAAGCAATTTAACTCTCTTGCTATCCTTCATGATTTCAGGTCTTATCCTGCCCTCCCATCATACTGACATCATCTTTATTTCCAAAGCAGCATTGTAGATAGATCCTCTCTGACTCCCTGACACCAAATTGGAAGCAAAAAGACCAGCACATTTCACTTACAGAATATGATGTTATCTCTAGAGCAGGATAGCAAGGCAAAAGGTCCAAACAGGTCCTCCCACACTATCCACAGCTGGATAGGATGTGATCCTGTGCAGGAAAATCTGCCTTTGAATGACACATATAGAGGAAAGCTGTTTCACTTCCTTTAAAAAAAAAATAATAATATATTCTTATTTATGGTGTTATAAGTGTGTTTGGCAATATTATTTATGGTGTTATAAGTGTGTTTGGCAATATCCCATTTTGAAGTTACAAAAGGAAGAGTTTTGAACTCAAATCCCATAAAGTAAAAATTCTGTTGTAAAATCAGAATGCTATAGTCAAAAAGAGTCATTTATTTGAAAAAAAAAAATCTTTGCTGATTTTGAGTATGTGTTTTCAATCCCAGAGAGATTCCTTCTATCCAGCATCACCCCTCAAATTTGAGAACTCTTACTGTGCAGCTAAGTTTCTGTTGTGGGTTTACCGATTGTCAAAATGATATTGTAATCACTGCAAAAAAAAAATCACCTTTATTTTTTCTTCCTTCAATTTTTAAGAATCTTCCACGATTTTCTAAAGTTCTCACAAACTAGGAATCTATACAGAAGGATTAAGGATATTTTAATGTTTAAGAATGCACAACTTTTTATCCTCGTGTATTTTAATATACAGTTATATTACAATCAATAAGCATTTTGTTTACATGGCTACCACTATAACAAAAGATAGCTGAGCAATGTATTTAGAGGAATGTAATGTTTCCATCACTGTGTTTCCTGAGTTTATCATTTGGATTTGATGTCTATATAGAGACAGAAAAATATCAACCAAACCTGTTACCCTCAGAAACCAAGTTGTTTTCATGTTACTTTTCTCCCTTGACAGTTTTCTTTTGAAGACAAGGTTTGAATAAATGTCAAAACATATTGCTTATACAGGCCAATGGTAACCTTGTACTTTGTTCCTAAGGCACAGTGGACATTGTATTTAAGGTATAATGCACTTTGAACACTAAGCTTTGTTCGGAGTTAGGCTCACACTTCAGTTTTTCCCTTGATAAAACTAGTGATGTAATACAAACTGAATGAATAGTTGGAACTAATCTGACATGGATATAGATATCATAGATCTATACCATCTGTGTAACCTGCAGTAACAAAAACAAATCTACAGCTTTCCAGAAAAAAAGATTAAAACATTTTAAAAAACCACACACAACCAACCAGTATTCTGCTAGCTGGCAAACCCCATGAGGATATTGAACAGGACAGGACCTCTCAGGTCAGTGAATACTGTTCCTTAACATGCTGCCAAAGCCTGTACAGAAATACAGATTTAATCTGAAAATCAATTCTTTCTAAGCCTTTCTATTTCTTTTTATGATAATTAATTAAAACATTCTGATATTTCTACCATATATTTATTCTTGATTAGTATGCACCTTATTTTTCATGCAAACATGACTCTTTTATTTCTCTCTCCTCATGTTGTCCAGATGTATGGCCCTTAAAGTTCATACTGGAAAAAAAGTGATCATGTTTTATTTCAGTCTCCACTGAAAATTAAGCCCTTTCAGTGTGTTGTAGCAAGAGGAAAATCCTCCACTGCATCAGCAAAGCTAGATTACATCTATTCTTTAATTAATCGCTCTTCAATTTGGCTGATCAGATTTGAGCATAGCAGTTTGGCAAGGTGGCTCTATCTCCTTATATATTAATTCCTGACTACACACAATAGAAATACTTGGAAAATATTCCTTGAAGATTTGAAATACCCCAAAGACTGCATTTGAGTTTTTTGATAACTGCATCAAACTGCTGCAGTTATTTCCATATTCTAATAGTCTAATAAAATACTCTATGTAAAAAAATTATTTACATAAATAATAGCTGTTAGTATAACTGGCATAATATCCTAATCCTAGTTCTTAATGTAAACAAGGCAATCCACTATGCCAGTTCCCTCTTTAGTCAATGTTTTTCTGCCTTTTTGCTCTATTTGTCCTCTCCACCTTTGCTAGTTATTCCCTCAAATACATTTTCTATCACTTTGATGAGTTCTAGGTAGGTGAGATTTACCACATTTCCATTACCTATTCAGTCCACTTGCCCCATAAAACTATCCAATTAATTAATAAAGATAGCTCAAAGTTCTTCTTTGACTCTAATTAATCCTTTTTTTCAGTGTTTCTAGAAATTTCTATAATGTCTCCACCTGATATTGTCCTTCCTTACTTTTCAGAAAAGGATGCTAATGGTAATGACACACAGGATAGGACCCTGACGTGCAAAACCTGTCAAGAGCTGAGTTCCTTGGTGCTGGTTGTTTGAGGCTTTTTTCTTTTTAGACTTTTAGCAACAGTTGTGTAGCTTATCTTGCTCATAAAGAGCTAGTGGACTGAATCTCAGTCCATGAAAAAAAAATAAGAAGATGGCAGAAAAGTAAGAGTCTTTAGGTTTAGAGTGGCAGAAAGGGATTAGGTGCATGAAAACATGGCTAGATGAGCAAATGCAGGATAGTCTGTGGATATGTCAGCAACAAAGCATGTGATAAGTATATAAAGCAAGAAGAAAGAACAAAAAAAATGTAAGCGAGTAGAAAAGAGACTGGAGAAAATTGATAAACTGGAAACAGAACACAAAACTTCCTTTTTTGATTAATAAAGACTTGGAACAAAGAAGAGAAAAATATATAAAAATTTTAAAATTAAACAGACACTGTAAAATGTCAAGGGAAGATACCAGGAAAAGAGGAATAAAATGAAGAGAGAAGCACATAGGAAAGAATAAAACCCCCAGAACTAAGGAGTTTGCTCATTGAAATGTATGTCTTAAGCAAGATAAATGGACATGGGTTGGATGACATACAAATGAGAAATCTTGAACAACCCACAGAAGTTAGTAATTTTCCTTGCTCTACCAATGAGTGTTAAATAAAATTAACACGGTGGCCAAGTGGTTGTGGTAAATTAAGGAGAGTTGTTGGTCATTCAAGACGTTTCCCAGATGATTCGTGGCTGCAAATGCAGCCAAGAAGTTGTCTGACTCTCCTAAATGGTAATGAATTCAGCAGCAGCTTGAAGGCACTTGGCAGCTCATTGGACTAGGCTTTATAGCCTGCAGTACTGTCCATTTTTAGAGCAGTTTCTTAATCAGCAAGGGAAACTATAGACCCCTGAAAACAGCCACAATATTAGCCACTTATTTTTAAGAGATTGCAATTTCTAGGAGCCCGAACTGTAACACAGGTATTCCACACAGAAATTATGGCAAAGTGGACATCATATTGTCCATTAGTACTGGAATGTTCTCTACTCACATAGGTGACTGGGCCTTCTGCAGAACAGCAAGGACACAAATGAGACTGGAGTATATTTAATCAAACACATACAACCTTTACTGTTTGTTAATTTGTTTAAAGCTTCACTTTGACACTGTCACGTGCTCTAATTCAGAGGGAAGTTAAAATGACCTGCAAAGGCTGACATTGGCTTTTCTAGGGTTTGAAGGTATGTAGCATTTTAGAAGTATACGTCCTTAAAGAGTAAATTAATTAGGATTAAGTGGGGAAAAGAGAGGGGGAAGAGATGCAGTTAAAATAAAACTAATTCAGTGTTAAGCCTGTGTCTCCAAAATTTACAAGCTGCTGTGAAATGCAGACATTTCAAGAGAAAGAACCCTCAGCTGTTGCATATAGGTTTGGTATTTTCTCAGATAATTATGAGTGAGATACAACAATAAGTGCTAGCCAGGAATATATATTGATATAACCTGAACAATGATATTTAAAGAAACACATTAATTAACAAAGAAAATCCTATGTTTATTTAACATAGCTGAGCTAACAGCATTCCTGGAAACATACTTATTTCTTATTTGTAAGCTATTCTAGGTAAAGTCTCAATATTGTATTAAAGCAATTGTATAATATAAGTCCCTGCTTTAAAACAAAGAGGGAAAAAAATAAAATATCCATGTTTAATACAGAAAATACTTCAGCTAAATTTCAATTTTATTCTGAGACAGGACGATTCATTACATAGCAGTCAGAGGAAATCTTTTGATTATTACATTTCGTAGAAAGTATCTTCTGTGAAAATACTTCATTTATTTATGACTTGCTGTAGTTCATAAACTGTGAAATATTGCTTTCTGTGGGGTACAGGTCACATTCAAAGCTGAAAGTAGTCAAAAGGAATTTGTGTGTATTATATCTCTATATCAGGGTTTCCACTGACATCAGAAACTGTGGTTTAGACTCCAAACTGACAGGGGTTTACATTATTATTTTTTAAATTACTCTAAGTTTTTCAAATCATTTTTCCATCTCCTGTATATGCCAAGCTCAAGCAGAGAAGGTAATTGTATCAAGTCAGTATTCTTAGACAGGCCAAGTTTGGGAAATTTCACCTTGCTTGTAGCAAGGTTCACAGGATTCTGGCTCCCACCATATGTACTGAAACAACTGACTGTCAATGAGGGAGTATTCCACCTTTTAGAAAATGAGCATCTTCCAGTTTTCCACTGGTAAAGCTTATCCTCTCACGTGGGACAGAAAAAATACCTCCTGCTTTAACCAGGTGTCATAAATGTGCCAAGGGAGCAGAACTGCACTGAGCACCTTCACTTGGGACACCCCAAACCAGGCACCCATGAGCCATTGTCCACGCTGGCTGCTGGGGAGCAGGACCAGAGCTGTGCTGCACGGGGAGCCAGCGGCTCCTCTGGTAGGGGCAGGAGCCTCCTACCTTCAGGGAGGACCCCAGCATGTCGTCATCTGTCCCACAGAGAGAGTATGGAGAAGTGCATATAGAGTCTGAAGAGGGTTTCTGGTAATCCTTATCTCTCTGGGATGAATACACCAGCGTTTGGTTTGGTTTGGGGTTTTTTGGTATATATATAGTTTCCCTTCTATTTTTAACACGGAGGCATAATTATACTATAATTATTTTTTTCATGATTTTAAATTTTTAGTCAGTTTGAATTGTTGCTTGTACCTACAGTAAAAGCTTTTTCCCGTCAAATATAAGATGAGAGCATTTCCACTTCTGTTGGAGATGTTCTGTACAGTTTAGGAGGAGCTGATGTTATAGGACTTTCACTGTGCTCACCCAGGGCCACAGGCAGACAGATCATGGGTGTTTACTAGCAATAGCATGTTTCTGCCCCAAGGAACTCTGAGTCTAACTAAAGGCAGCACAGAAAAGCTTGACAAGGGACAAGCACATGGAGAAGGGGAACAAGTGGATGAAGGTGAGCATAATGCAAGCTGCAGTCATGGGCTGGGCTTCATTTCAACCAGTGTTTAGGGAAGAGTTTTATGTTAAGGAACAAATTGATGCTTGTAAGCTGTATTATAAACAAATGGAGTACCTTTCTCACATGTAGGTATTAAATAACAGTGAACATCTACAGTTCTATACACTTGAAGAGTATAGAATATTTTCTCCCTTCTTGGGTACAAAAATTTTATTGGGAAGCAGCTATGAATAACTCAGAATAATCAATCAACTTTTGGGTGAGGTATAAGAAAGGTTATAAGACCCCTTTGTCCTGAGAGTAAAAATTGTTCCTTTTTTCAATTTCAGAGATTTTGGTAGAGAATGATCTTACCTGTGATGGGCAAGAACAGAACAATATTTTCATTATGATACATAATTAACAGGAAAAATTTGATGTTGCTTATATTTCTGAAAATTATACTGTGGCTTCTTAGTCTTGTTAGGGAACTACTGAGTGTTCTTCCTGACCACATCTGTACAATGCACATGCAGTGCAAAATGGGGATTCTTGATCTGGCACTGACTCAAACAGTGATCAAAAAGAAACTATTTTTCTGCTGGAAAACACAGTTTACCTTTCTAAAAGAAACAAAAGAAAAACACCTAAGGATTGGTCAGTCAGTTAACTGAATAGGATTTTTTGTCATCTCTCTGTATTTAAAGCCAGACATAAAGATGCAAACACTCATCACTGCTAAATCACTAAAAATAAAAAAATAGTTTTACTTCTCCCAGGAACAAATATTAAACTCTACAGTAACAAGAATATAAAGAAAATCCATGAAAATTTAAAAGAAATCCATAGCAACTTGGACAACTACAGTGCATATATTTTAATTTACTAGGCTTCGATGCTATATGATGAACTTCCTATCTTAATTGAGTTTGATATTTGTGATGATAGCTCATATATATGTGATCATTGCTCTTATAATTTAAGAAATTAGGCAATGAATTATACAATGTAATAAAAAAAAATCAGTATAGTGTTGACAGTTTTGTCAGTTTTATAATGGACTTAATAAGATAACACACTTTTAAAAACTCTGCTCCAATTGTATTTTTTCTAATGTAAACTTTGGTATTAAAAGAACAATTTATATGAGAGTCAAGACATAAATATTTGATGATGGTTGTAAAACAAGAGGGATACTATCCCTTTAAAATGTTAACATTTCTAGTAATAAAGTCACTTTTTCTATTAAACCTTTTTTTTTTTTTCTATATCTAAGTTTGTTGTCAGGCTCATGTAATAAAAATGTCAAGAATAGTACCATTAAAAATATAACTATAATTTGTTAATTTATTAGTGTCTTGAATCATTCCTTCATTAACATGTCCAGAATGTCCATTTTTATAAAATGAGATTGTAAAATGTGATCTGTGACAGTATCCTGGTTCCTAAAATACTACTGGTAACAATTCCATGTAGAAATCCCATCACATGTGTTTCTATAAAGTTTGTCCTCAGATCTGAGTTAACAAATCATACTGTGAGAAGCAGAAAAGGCATTCTCATTAACAGCTTTAATTCAACTTTTTAATAACAGTGTTTCCCTGTGTTCTTGTGGAACTTCTGCACTAAGTTTTTTAATTGACAGCAGTGGAGTCATATCACGTTGTGTTGGATTATGTAACACCAGAAAGTAGTTCTGTGATTAAATTATTTGTGACTACTACATTGCAAATTTTATCCCACTCCTTAATGTTTGTCAAGAAAGCCCGTGCTAATATTCTCAAAACTGGTCTCTTCTCTACATCCTGCAAACTTGTACCACCTATGTACAATTCTGACGTATTACTGGAGGACTTCTACTAAAGCATTTGCACTTTATACATGTGAGTTAATAGCCTAAACAGTTAGAGAGCCATTCTTTCTGGAGAATTACAGTTAAATGAAATTTTTGAGCATTGGTTTATAAGCCAAAAAAAACACTCTGTCATCAACATCCACTTCTAAACATGGTTTATTGTCCACATTAATTTAATGTACGTTAACTGATCCAAATTTGTGTTGGCACACGTAAAAGTCAGAACCCTTGAAAACAGGGCTTCAGTCATCATTATCCACAAAGACCACATCTCTGCAGAAGTAAATTCTGCAAAAATCTTTGCAGCTTCAGTATTTTTATGGAATGTTTTGGAAGAACAGGTAAGTTCCCTTAAGATTTTCCAAGTTTTTACCTAATAACGTTCCAATGAATGATCAACTAATTTAATTATGTTGTATCATTTTGATTTTTTCTCTACTAGTGGCTCATTTTTATTAACACATCCATGACTGCAGTCTTTGCTTGCAACTTAGTAATACCCTTGTACTTTCAAATATCTCCCATCTTCTGTCTTATTTTGTTATAAATCTTAATCTTTCCTTTTGCACCTATGCTTACACATAGAAAAGAGAAAAGAAAAGAGAATCTGAAGAAAACAGATTTTAGCATCTTCTGGGTTCCTCCTGGTTATATTTCTCTCATTTTTCAGATAATTGACATCTTGATTCACAGGTATTGCAGAGAGGCTTACTGAAACTCTATTTTACCTTCTATTTTACCTTCTTCTATTTTACCTTCATACTTGAATTTTATCTTTTAAGTTATTGTTTTCCCCTTTGATTTAATTGTTTATGAGACATTTTTTCTTTATATTTCAAGGCACCAAATTCCAACTCTGCTCTGACAAAGTATACCTCTGTTAAAACCCTGGAGCTGTATCCATTACTGCTAGGGTAAACATGTGGCATTTTATGATGCACTTCATGGCTTCTGATAACAGCACATTTCTTTCTAATGTGACCTGGAGAGAAATAAACAAAATGTTGTACTGTGGCCGAGTGGGAAACAGGGAATATTCCAATGCATGCATTATTTCAGTAGAGGTCAAAGTTTTACTTATCCTAACTCAGGAGTGGTAAAAATAACCAGATTTATTTCCAGCAGTCACCTCAAACACAGGTCAGAGGACATAGTATATGGATACATAATGAGGTAAATAACAGGAAGATATAATTACTACAAACCAATAATGAGAGCATTTTCAAGAATAATTTTTCTTCAGAAATACTGATAATTGCATCTTTTCTTTGTTCACTCTGTACATGAGATATCTCCTGCTGATTAATTCACCCTGTACAGAAAGGACGTGTGTGGACGCTGTCTCAGCATGTATGGAGTTTTCAGAAAGGGTTCTGCTTCTTGGAGCTTCACACAGCATCCACATAAGCTGAAAATCATTGTATGATACAAGAACTTTTTTCACTCCACTATTTCTATTGCTGAAAGCACTGGGAATTGTCAGACTTTCCACTACACACTTTAACAATACGTTCCTTTCACAAAATTTCTGTCCCCTGTCATGCTTTTTAAATCCTATTCATTCAACATATATGGGTGATAAAATACTTTATATTGACTCATGTTGCTATTTTCTCATAAAAAAACCAGTTGGAATAAGTATCAGGATACACCTGCTCTGGTGCACATCCACCACAGCGAATATCTACCCTCCCATGGAGTGCCTCCACCTTCCCCTCCTCTGACTTTGGTGTTCCCATGGTTGTTTCTCACTATTTTTGTTCCCTCTTCCTCTGCCTGTGTGGTGTCCTCTGCCTTTTCTCAAATACTTTTTCACAGATGGGCCAGCATCTTGCCTTAGAAGCTCACCTGTGCCCTGTGGTGAGTTTGTTGGAACCAAGTGGAATGGGCTGTGTCTGGTAAAGGAGCAGCCCTTGGCTGCCTTCTCACAGAGGCCACTCAAAAGAGTCTCATTGGAAGGAGGAAACTATGAGAAGGATATATTAATAGAACAAATAATTGTTATAGGCAGTATCACTTCTTTCCACCTTCTTATGAATAATACAGAATTTCTCAATTAGAAAGAACCAGAACTAAAATTTATACTGAATATCTTCTCCCAACACTTTCAAAAGCATCAGAAGTGGATGGCTTGCTTTCCAGCCTGCTATTCATTTTGGTATAAAACCTTTCTGGAAGACACATGAGAAATGGGAGCTCTGTGTTAGTGCTTCTTTTGCTGACCTGACATAGGGCAGGATCATTAATGAGCAAACCAGCAACGAGAGTCCTCCCTCCACTCTTAAATCATGCACCAACAATCCAACGTGCTGGACCACTGATGGGAGGAATAAGTCAATATATTCACTCACAACACAGGACATGCAGAAGGAAAAAAGCTAGCCAAAGATCCAAGCCATGGGAGATGGAACCAGCCAGCCCATGAGTCCCAGGCAGAAATTCAGGATCTCCTTGTGACATCCTGGAAACTCCACTTACTGTGAAGTCAGGGAGCACCTTTCAATAAAAAAATCCCCACACAACATATCCACTATATAAATAAACCTGCCAACTGCACTGCAAGCAGTCAGCTCTTATAGAGCTGACTTCTTGCCCTACCTCCAAGTTACTGAGTAAGGTGGGTGCACCTGGTGGTGATCTCCTAACCAGTTCCCACCCAAGGCTGGCCAGACCCTGGGTGAAAAGCAATCAGGAGGGTCTTTCTTACCTGGTTGTGGACATCATCCATTTGCCAACCCTCATTCAGGGCTGGGGGTTTAACCCCAGCACTTCAGTGCTATGCACAAGGAAAGGAAAATCCAGAACATTTAACTTTTCTATCAGCCCAGACACCAACAGTATAAAAATCAAGCCATGAAGCATGAGACTGACAGGAGGTGGCATCGGAGAAGAATAAAGTTATAATTGATGTGATGTGTGTTTTTCTCACTCTTAAGGACAAGGAAATACAGCAAAATCTATACCAGGTTATAGCACAGCAGAAAGGCCATTCCTCAGCAGATGGAAGCCATTCAACTCATCATTGTAAAGGACACAGACAAGCTCACTGGGCTTGGCATTGAGGAACAGTATTAATGGCTATCAAACTATGGGTCTCATTCAGATTGCTCTGATAGGACAGAGACACAGAACATTACAAGGTCAGGTCATGCCAATTATCATGGTAGACTTAAGTCCAGCAAGCCAATCAATCATCCCATACATTTAAGATTTTAACTAAGCCAAGCTTGAAATAGAGCTTAGTCATCAAAGAAAAATGCCTGAACAACTGTGGAAACAGATTTGGAAACAAACAAACAAAAAATACAGGATTACCCATTGTGGTAACAAAATTTTATCAATTTATTACAGTAATAATAGACTTTGGGAAAGTCAGGTTTAAATACACTTTCACTGCATAAATATCAAATAAAAACACTTGCTAAAGGGTAGCTAATTTTATATTTCTCATAAACTGTGCATTATGTTGGAGAAGATCTAGTTTGGGTACGCACTCTCTTGGATTAAGTGCATGAAAATACTGAACTCTGGAGATGTGAAATTACCAAAAAAGAAAGAAAGAATTATTAATAATGAGGTAATAATTGATAATGCAATATGCATTCTCAATTAATATGATATGCAATCTCAATCTTTTACTTTTTTTTTTAAATTATGCTTATGTGTTGCATTGAATGGTATAGAAAATTATTGATTCTAAATATCACATTTGCAAGGTTTATTAATTCCCTTTGTACTCCATCATTTTACTGTAGGAAAAATATGAAAAAAAAAATATTTTAAGATACTTTGGCCTAGACCTTATCTGTTTTCTGTTGGTTTTAATGTTGACAAAGGCTGTTTTCACAAAAAAAAAAAGAAATGCTTTGCACTCGTAGCATTTCCTTAGTTTAGACTTTAAATAAAGAGAGAGCAGTAACAGAGAAAACAAAGGAATTTCTCAGACTGCCAGCAATGTTGCACAACTGCACAGCTGAATGAAAATACAGGGTCAGTAGGTGTGTATTGCCATGATAGGGTTTGCATCTCTGCATCTCTGACCTATTTCCTAAAGCAAGAATGTCAACAACTAACAGAAGATCTTCAAAGTAGAGTTTATCTTTTCTGACACAGAAGATTGAAGCTTTACTATTATGAGAGTAAATCATTGGGGGTTTGTCAAGTTCTAAAGAAACCTAAGCAGGGAAATCAAGGACCAAGAAATTATATCCAGAGAAATTCAGGAGGCATAAAATACTTCTGAATGGGCTAAAATTGATGTGTTTTGAAAGATTTCAGCACTACCAAATCCCCAAAAATATTGGTTACAGCTGTTTCTCCTGAAACAAAAATGTGTTCTTATATATTTGTAATGCAGCTTAGTATCTCCTCTGATTTTCAATTAAGCATATATAAATTGAGGAACCAAATACAGGTATCCTTGAGGATCCATATACAGGTATAGGAAAAATGAGAATCTGATGATATGTTAGTTAAAATAGTTCTCAGTGCTCACACTTACAGTTCTATGTATAATATTAAATTACAAGGTTCTGAGTAAAGACAGAACTCTGACACATGTGTAGCAAGTTTAGCTAAAGTGCAGAAGAAAGGACAAAATAGTAGCAGAAGATTGCATTGAAATGTTTTTTGTTTAAGACTGGACCAGTGGAAGGGAAGGTACTGAAAACATTTTACTGATCCAAGTCAGTTTTTTAATTATTTTGTTTTTTAAATCCTCCATCTATAGAAATGTGATTTCATTGAAATTGAAATTTATCTACCAATTTATTTTTTTTTAATTGCTTTAAGAATTGCTTTAAAAAAAAAAAAAAAAGGTGATTTCTTGTAAGAATTGAGCAGTGCATCTTCTACCAATAAAATGATAATAAATGTTGTGCTTTTTTCATAGAATGGTTTGGGATGGAAGGGACCTTAAAGATCATTTAGTTCCAACCTCCCTGCCATGGGCAGGGACACCTCCCACTAGACCTGGTTGCTCGTGTGATGAACCTGGTCTTGAACACCTCCAGTGGTGGAACATCCACAAGTTCCCTGGGCAATCTGTTCCAGTGTCTCACCACCCTCACAGTGAAAACTGCTTCCTAATTTCTAATCTAAATCTACCCTCATCCAGTTTGAACCCATTACCCCTCACCTTATCACTACAAACCCTTATAAAAAGTCTCTCCCCAGCTTCCTGGGAGGCCCCCTTCAAATGCTGGAAGGCTGCAAGAAGGTGTCCCTGGAGCCTTCTTTTCTCCAGACTGAACAACCCCAGCTCTCTCAGACTGTCTTCATAAGAAAGGTGTTCCAACTCTCTGATCATCTCCATGGCCCTGCTCCAGACCTGCCCAACAGGTCACTGTCCTTCATGTGTTGGGGGCTGCAGAGCTGGACACAGTACTTCATGTGGAGTCTTACAAGAGCAGGGTAGAGGGGCAGAATCACCTCCCTCGACCTTGTGTCAATGCTTCTGTTGATGATCTTGTTTATTTTCCTGAATTTCTGTTATCCATATTATTATACATATTAGTTTCATATCCACTTCTCTTGCCAAAATGCATTATAAGCAAATAAATACACAAATAAATAAATCAATCTATTTTGTTGTGTGTTTGGAAGGAATTGCACAGGAAGGTTTTTCAATAGGTTCAGCTCTACTGAAATTAGTTAGGTCTCTCCTTAGAGAGACAAAGGAATGAAGAAAGTCTTGTAATCTATAAATAAACTAACCCCTCTTGCTCACTCTCCTGATAAAGAGTGCTTGCACATTCTGGGAAATATTTCTATGCAAGATGTAACAAATGTGCACCAGAGTATTTCTGGAAGAGGCACTTCCTGTCCAGCACAAGGATTCTTCTTCATCTGTTAGTAACAACAGCTACATGGCAGAATATTGCAACTGAGTATAAACCATTATTCTTTCATTGGTTTGTAGCTAGATTATCATAAATGAGGAAAATTCTCAAAGAGCTGTTCTTTTACAAGACAAATGTTATTGTTTTGGGTTTTTACCTGATTACCGACTGCTATAATAGCAGAGCTTCTCCTGCAGAATGCCTAATTAGGTAATTTGCAGAATTTTTATTGTATGTTATTTTTTATCAAATGACAGCCACTACAGAGATTAATAAAGCTGTCAGGTGTGGATAAATTCATAAGTGGTTATTTCAATTTTTATTCTCAAGTGATACTTATTAGCACATTGTCTTTTTTATTGAGGGAACAGAAGTGGATGGATTGTGTAGAGTTATCTCTTTTACATGAGTTAGCTTCAAGTTTTGTTGAATAGTGGCCTCCCTAGAGAAAGGTCCAGCAGCAGTAGAATTTTAACTAACTGGCAGACAAAATGTTATTAGTCATATGGACTACATATTTAGCTGGCAATAAGAAGCATCATAAAGTGCTCAGAAAAATGAAGGAGAATTCAGTATCAATTTTTAAGTATACTTAGGCTAAATATTTGACAAAACCAGCATCCTTACCTTCTTGAAGTACATAGTTAGAAAAGTGGAATTAATTTAATTCATTCATATAATTTTAATTACAATAGTGTTTTCATCAACTTAGGAAATACTATATTATTTCCTCTTCCATAATGAAAGCTTGCAGACTGCAAATCTTTCACTGAAAGTGTTCAGCAAACCCTTACACTTCTTTTCAAAAAGAATTGCATGATAATATCAACTGGCAGAACAGCACTGGAATTTTTACTGTTGATTCTAGTAGATTCCATAATTAATCTTATTTCTCTGCATCCAACCTTATAGTTAATGATCTTACTCTGTTGTTGTGCACTCCTTAATTTAGACATTAATGCTATAAATGGAATCAGGAGGGATGGAAAGAAATTTACCACCGTGAATCCAGTCATACAAGAGAGAAAGTTAAGTCATGACTTGATCCAAGTTTATAAATATTTAGGGAACAGAAAATTTAGGATAGAGTGCTTTTTAGCCTGGCATGTAAAGGAATAACAAAATCCAAAGGCTAAATAAATTTCAGGGCAGCAATAAAATGTAAATTTTTATCACTGAGTGCACTTAAACAGGAGACAAATTCAACACTGTTTGTGGTGAATTTTTAATCCATTGTATTTCCAAGAAAATTTCCATGAGAAAATTCTCTGGTCTGTACTATGCAAGGATTTGAATGAAAATTGTCATGACTGTCCCTAAACCAACACAATGTACCCCTGTTATGAATCTCCACTAACAAATGGGAGTGAGAATACAGGAGACATTTTTGTGGTATGTACCTGAAGTAAAAAAAAGACAAAATAACCTATCCTTAAAAATATACCTACACTTGGAGTAAAGCAAGTCTTCATTTTTAACAAGTAAGTTCTTAAAGCTTTTTAAACTTGTAAAAAAGAAAAAAAAAAAAATAACTGCACTTAAGAATCTATTACAGTAAAAAAAATTTTTTTTGAGTGATTTTAAGAAGCTCCATTTGCCATCAGGGAGCAAATAACTACATGACGCAGCTTCATAATAAGTGTTTTTTTTTAGAACTCAGAATTATCCCATATATTATCCCATATATATCCCAGAATTATCCCATCTTCCCTTCTTCTTTCCACATAGGTTGAAAGTAAAAAAAAATACCCTTTTTATCTGAGGCTTTTTTTTTTCCTCTTTCATCTTGGTTTGAAGAGTCAGAATATAAACCTTTAAAAATAGGAATATGGAATATTCCTATTATATGGAATACTATGCAAACATGACTCTTTTTTTTTTCCTCTTTTATCTTGGTTTGAACAGTCAGAATATAAACCTTTAAAAATAGGTCTTATATGGAATACTATGCAAACATGACTTCAATATCATGAACAGGGATGTTGTCCTATCATTATTCTTTCCAACAGGCATTGTAAACATTTTAATGTTTATTTTCATACCTATGGGAATCATTGGTTTTCCTTTAGAAATGGAATTTATGCAATGTTGAATACCATACCAGTAATGTCAGGTTTAATTACTTTTAGCTAGTAGCTGACATGACCTATAAATTCTTGTGGGAAAACACTGACAAAGTAGAGCACAAATCTAGAACTAAAAAGGAATATATACAGCAAGAAATAATATTTTCTAGGTCTCTGGAATGCATAATTGCTAAAGACCTGTTGCTGTTCTTATAGCCTCTGAAACATGTGAGTACAAGTCATTTTAATCACAAATCATGGTACAGATGTGAGTTGTGTCAACAATATAAACAAAATTCTTGTCCTCGCTGACAGTAGAAAATATTTTTTTGCAAAGAGCTGATCAGCTTCTGTGTACTGTGTATTTGGAATCATGGATTGTGGATTTAAGAGCCCCGTGTCATTATTTCCCATTTTACTTCAGCTGCCAGATTACAAAAAAAGAAAAATCCTGGATTTGATCTATCTATTGAATCAGTTTCATTAACTCCTTAAAAATGAAACTATAACACTCACTAGAACCAAAAAGGACTGACTATTGTATGTATAAGTTGGGAGGATGGAGAGTCTAAAAATAAATTGAAATACAGAAAATAGCTCAAAATTAACAGGCAAGCATATTAAGCATTAGAGTCTTTATAATGATCAAAAAACTCTAACTAAATATTTTCAGGCATTGCCCTTAACCATGATATTGTAATACCCTAAAATCTGAAAACAGTACTCTAACTTGAATTTTATTCAATCTTAATCTGTCTTAGACTTTCTGTTCAGCAAGTCATGCTGAGTATCCTAATTAAGATTAAACAGCACAATTATTTTTAGATTATATATTTTAAACCCAGAAGGAAGTATAACAATAATCTATTATAAACTCTACAGCAGCCAAATCACACACTAATTTCTGCACCAAGCTTATAATTTCTGTGCAAGACATAATGTATCTCTTTAAATGCCATCCAGTGTTGATTTAAAGATTGCAACTGATATAGAGTACACAACATCCCAAAGTAATTCCTACCACTGGTTAATTATCCTCATTATTTAAACGTGCCTTATTAGGAATCTGAATTTGACTAGCACAAGCTTCCAAACATTGGCCCTCACAATATAGTACTCTTTGAAGATGAAAAGTATTTTACAATTGATAATTAATAGTACAGTGGATAATTACAATAGATCTTTTCATTACCATTTTCAAACAAAGGGTTTAGGTCTTTGGTGATCATATTATTTTTCTTTTTTTTTTTTAGCTAATATCAGCACTAATATTTTTCCACAGAATTTTGTTTGAAAACAACAGAAAATAGATTGACATTCAAACTAAGATGTCAAATTTTTTTTGTAAATGTAAGGAAACATTTTTTTTCTGATCTCTCCATATATTCAGAAGACAGAAAAATCACACTATCTTTAGACATGGGAACCCCTTGGTTTTGAGTTTCTAAATGTTATTTACATTTAAATTGAGATGTTTGCATAATAAATGTTATTGTAAATGATAGGGAAAAAGGATTAAGTATGTGAGGTGTTAAGGGAATAAACTAAGAATAAATATGGTTGAGACAGGGAGAAGTTTAGGCATGTACTTTTGTTTGTAAACTCTTAAACCCTTTCTCCCTCCTGTTCCTCACCTTTTAGAGAGGTAGCCATAATCTGCCTTTATAAGAACCTCACTAAACTCAGAGAACTTACACTTCTCTACTCTTCCTTTCACAGTTTTTTCCATAGGTCTGTGGAGATATGGTTTAGTGATGGAGATATGATTGGAGATATTAATGGAGATATGATTGGAGATGTGGTTTAGTGATGACCTGGCAGTGTTGGGTTAATGGTTGGACTTGATGATCTTAAAGGTCTCTTCCAACCAGAACGATTCTATGATTCTAAAATTATTCTGATAAAACTCTCTTTATTTACAATAATAAAGAAAATTCTGTTTCCTTAAACACAAAAAGGCTCATACAGAAGCAGGTACTGCCCTAATCTAAGTAGCATAGAGCTACTCAGCTTCATAACAGAGCTACTCTGCCTTAATTGTAGTAGCAGGAAAGGGGGAGAAGGCAAGATTCTTCATACAAATCCACACCTCTTGTGCTTCCTTACTACTTTTTCTCAGTTTCTTTTGTCTTGCTTGCATTTCTTTCCCAGAAATGGACAAGGTTTATACAAACACAATTCCAGCTGACTTAGCCTTTCCACTCTTGCTCTTGTGAAAACCTGCTGGAGTCTTCAGGTCAACCTCTGCTAAAGTCTTGCTATATGCCAGTTATATTGGGTGGTGCTCATACTTTTTGTGCCTGATCCACAAAGAAACAGCATCATTTACAAATATCTTCAGCCATCATTATTTAAATCCAGCAAAACAAAATGATGTTCAAGTGACTTAAAACAGGCATAATGGAAGCCTGAATGTACTTTTTAAAACCTTGCAGTACACAACCGTCCAAGATAAAATAATTCATTCTTCTATAAACTCTGCACCAGAATCTGAATAACTGCTTACAGATGTTTTTTTTTTTTTTACCATTTTCCCCACTTAGTTCCCCTTGCAAGTATCTGTGGACCTGTCAGGGACATAATGGAAATAATTTTTTCTTTCTGAAATTCAGAAATCCAAATTTTCCCAGAGGTTTCACAGAAGACAGAGCTGCTCTTGAGCTGACTAGTGAATATGCTGTTTTCACATTCTCCTGCTTTTTAATCCTCTCCCAGAACTGTTTTTATTTTCTCCCACCTCCTTTCTTATCTGCATATTTCTAACCCCTCTTTATAGCTCTCGTACCTGATTCTTTATTTCCTTTATTTCTTAATTTTCTTCAGCAAGGTCATTAATGTTGCCAGCTGGCCCTCTTCCTCTTAATCTAAATTCCCTGTATCTAAAAAAACTCCAAAAACCTAGGCTGACAAGAACTGTATGAGCATAAGAAATGTCAGTAATGGGAGGGTTCTCTGGGGCTTAAGCCTCCTTACTAGACACAGAATTATTTGAGTTGTCAGGGACCTCTTCAAATCATTTAGTCCAATGTTTCTGCTCAAGCATGGGCAGCTAAAGCAGGTTGCCCAGGACTAAGACCAGACAGGTTTTTAATATCTCTGTGGGTGTAGACTCCACAGGTCTCTGAGCAACTTATTCTAGTGCTTGATCATGCTCACAAAAAAAAAGAAGGAGAAAGGAAAAAGGAAAAAGGAAAAAAGAAAAAGGAAAAAGGAAAAAGGAAAAAGGAAAAAGGAAAAAGAAAAAGCATAAAATGAAAAATGGTGTCCTTGAGAATTTTTTTTTCCAACCTTAAAAATGCAATATTATTTGTAGCTTGATCTCTTCTCCACAGCAGCTGTCTTCAGTTATTCTCAGAAGCCTGGAGAAGGAGCCTAGGAAAAAGGAAAAAGGAAAAAGGAAAAAGGAAAAAGGAAAAAGGAAAAAGGAAAAGGGAAAAAGAAGTAGCATGAGATTATTGTTTGTGTCCTTGAGAATTTTTTTTTCCAACCTTAAAAATGCAATATTATTTGTAGCTTGATCTCTTCTCCACAGCAGCTGTCTTCAGTTATTCTCAGAAGCCTGGAGAAGGAGCCTGCTTATTATCTTAAAAACTAGAAAGGAGATGTCTTTTCTATCCATGCATAAAGGCAGTTTCACTGTTTTCTAAAAACTTTACCTAGGCTTTTGAAAATATGCCTTTTTCTAAGGAAGTTTACAAACTACCATCAAAACCCACCAAAAAATAGAAGACTTCTTGAACTGCGAAACCTCCAGTTTTCAGAAGAATGTTCAAGCTCCTATGATTTCACAGTAAAAGCTTCATTTCCACTTTGTGTGGAACACACACTTATCAAGTGACTGGAAAAAGTAAAAAATATAGAAACCACAGGGCAAACTCTAAGGTAAAGAATCATGCTTCCTGTTTAACCTTTCTTTCCTTCTGCGAAAAGTAATCCACTTTAAAAGGTCTTCTTCCCCTCCTCTTAAGGGAGTTCAAACAGTTCTCTATAAAAACATGAATCCTGCCACAAGAAAGGAAAGGGCAATTAAACACAGGTTTCTCAACCCTGAAGTAGATGCTTCATCACCTATCATCTCAACTATAGGTGGTTGTCAAACGGTGGTGGTGTCAGTACCAATACTTGTCCTTCCATGTTTTGAAGGAAAACAGAACTCATTACTGTACTTTTAACAAAGCCTGATTTGTTTTGAGTATATTTATCAACAATTCTTTTTGGCAACATAAACAAGAGAACACTTGATTTGCAAACTTTATGTGCGGTTGATCATTACCTGAACGCCAAGTTGCTTAGGCCTGGCAGCCTGGAAGGACTTTTGATTTCCCAGAAGCTTACTCTCAGGCATTCCAGATGTTTTAAGGTTAGCCATGAATGGAACTTTTTAGTTCGTGTGTACGTCTATAGGTAGACAAATGGAGGTGTTAAGTACATCAGTTTTGAACTTTCGTGACTTTCACCCTGCTACGGTCCCATTGTAGACACTAAAGCTTTTTTCTGGGCTTCAAAATCTCCTAAATGCTGGGAGAAATTTTATCTGTATTCCAAGTTTATAAAACTGGGAATTATATTCAACTTGAATAAAACACGAAAGGAAGGAGATCTTGACTTTAAACAGCAAGGATACACTCCTCTAACTGTGTAGCTTGTGAAAAGCAAATACTAAAATAAAGTGTATGATGACAAATGCAGCCCTCTCACATCCCAGTTTCATACCAGAGACAGTACAAGTTCCTTTTAAATATTCTCTACAGAAATATTTCTTTCTCAAGGATCACTGTAAAGATTTGGAGTTCCTGATTTAACACAGATTTCTGTTCCTTGGGCTTGTTAAATCTTGAGTTTTTTCTTCACCTGCTTTGTTATGGTATACTCTTTGGTCTTTTTTATTTCTTCTTTCACATAACAAGGAAAAAATGATGTTAATTTCTTTTTGGGAAAGTTTACTGCTTAAGTTCCCAGCTCTGCTAGTTAGCAGTGAAGTGAATTTTGTATTAAATACTAGGTCCTAGTATTGTACCACAGGACACTCCTGTATCTTTGAAAATTTGAAATGTAGAGGGAATTTGAAGATGGCAGTACTGTATTTTTTTGTATGTTGAGAAACATGCCCACCTCTCTTTTCTCACCCTATCTGTTGTCACGTTCTGAATGTAAATATATAAGTATCAACTCAACAGCCTTCAAGCCTTTAATCAAAATATGCAGGTGAACACAAGTACAGGCCAGAAATAGGAACAGCAAGCAAATTTTACTTAGCACAGCAAGCAATTAAAAGGATCTAGTGTGGGAAATTAAATGGTCCTTCCACATAGTTATTCAGCTTGCTTCTATGTTCAGATACTTCCTCCACAAGTGGATTACAAACAGGGGAAAAAAAAAAAATATATCATCCCTTTGTCCTTGAAAGTGCATGAATAATATCTTTGGCATCTTTACTTTCAGACATTGGCTATTTTGATTTGTTAATGCTACCTTCCACCAGCTGTAATGAATGAAACTTTCATACATTTTTTTGGTAGGATACAACAGCTGATGTCTATTTTAATACTTCTCCATGATGATAAAAGTAATTCAAAGATATCCTCCCACTTTCTGTTAATTTATCATACTGAGGGAAAAGAAAATTCCAACACCAAAGCAGATAATCAAACTGATTTCTAGTATCCTAATTAACTCAAATCACATAGGATTTGGCCAGTTAAGGTGAATGAGATGTTCCAAAACAACTGAACAATGTTTTATGTGAAAAAAGAGGATGAATGAATGAATGAATGAATGAATGAAGTCATCAGAGCTACCAATATCTGTCTAAACTGTAGAGGACAGAAAGCATTTGGAGAAGGAGAAGCTCACATACATAACCCCTACTGTTCATTTACCTTTCCCTTTTTCCAGAGTTGTTCAGTTAAGCCCAATAAGCTTGCTGTCAAATTGAATAGTTCACATTATTTAGTGCAAGAACAGTTCCAATGTTAAAAGTAAGAACAGACCACTATAAAATTTTGTGTTTGGAGGCAAATCTACAAATAGCATCAACCAGCCTCTCTGAAAAAGCAGGTTTACAGATTCACATCAATGCTACATCCTCACAAGTGAAAGAGCAAATGTTCTCATTGCCACAAGTAAAACTGCAGTATTTAACAAGTGCTCATTATAAATTAACCAAATACAAGACAGAATGCCCATGTCACTTAAAAGCTCTCTTAATGCAAGAATATTACTGGATCAAGTGTCACTGCATCCTCTTTACTACTTACAAGAAAGAAATCTTGAGGTTTAACAGCCCAGAGTTCAGACATGTGCCCTGGAGGTCATACTCAGCTACACCAGAGGGAAGACTTAGCTACTTTACTGCAAACCATTACTTGGTAGACATTTGATGAGAAAAGTGGTTTGGAGACTTGATTAACTAGCATTTACCCCTAATAATAAGCTAATGAAAAGAGCTTGATGGCCTATAGATCTGCAGAGAACTCAATTAATTTTTTCTGCTGCCACAACTACAAATAAGTTTGGGCTGCATCAGTAAGAAAGAGCATTTTAGAGTTCTGGGCTGGCTATTATCAGCCTTCTGCCATTAACTTAGGTGTGAGGTCAATAGAGTCACTCTAGGAGGAGATTTGAGCAGGAATACATTTGTGTTTAACTTGCTGCAGTTTATTTTCTGATCCTGTTTTTCTTAAGGATATTAATTTGGGAAAGAATAGATGATTTATAGTTGGATGTCAAAAGTATAAACGCTTACAAAGACAGTTACACAAATCATGGATGAAAAGTAGGCTGAGGACTGTTATACAAAAGATGCAGCAACAGCTTTCACCTCAGGAAATACCTGCACTACAGCTTCTCCAAAGGGAGTGCATTTATCAAGGGAAGTACCACTCTATATGAAGCCTTTCCTTATCATCTTTTTCTAGAGATGGCTCCTACTGAAGACATGATTCTGGGCTGAAGGGTCATTTAATCTGTTCCAGACATGGCCATTTTTCTTGCTGTTCCTAAACTGCCTATGTGATCTAGCACTACAGCCCCATCTGAATGACTGCAGCTCAAAGGTGATTGCTCTTCCAGAGCTACTAGATTACCACTGTATTCAAGAAACCCTCCTCAGCAATCAACAAAATGAGACATCTGTTCCAATGCCTTATGTTTATCCTGGCTTATGCTTTAGACCTTCTATTAAATAAGCACCATGTATGGCAGAAATGTAAAGCACAAAATCAAGATATTTTCTGATACAAAGACAATAAAACAGTGATTGTGCTCTCTCCTAGTTCATTGCAAAGCTAGTATGTTAAGATGCTCTACAGAGATATATAAGTAGTGTTCTTCACATAAAATATGACTTTGGAAACTGCTTTAAGTAGAAACAGATCTCAATGTTGTAAGAGTGGCTCAGAAGAGGAATAGTGTCTCAGCCTTGTCATCAGAGACTTGGACAATCAGGTACTGCAGACCCCTGGGATGGAGAGCGGCGTGGCACGAGGTGTGCTGTGCTGTTCTCTGTTATCTAGGGGAGTCAGTGCTCTTAAGACAAACCACAGAGCTGCTGTCCAGGAAGATTGATCCTCTGCAACAATGAAGAAATCATAAACTTTGGGTGAACTTTGCTCATTATAATATCATTATAATACAAAACCACATCTCCTGGCCAAAAACTCCCCGCCTCTAAGGCAGACCACGCTTCGGACACTCCTCCCTGGGCATGCATGGTAGCCTCACTCAAGATTGGCAGGAGGAAGATGGAGACTGGCAGGAGTCCATGGGACAGAGGAGGAGCAAAGTGCATCATCTGGCATAAAAGATGGATCCTTAGTGACCCAGCTTGGGAATCTTAACCCACTGAGGATCAGGACAATCAGAAGGACCAGCAGGACGCCTCATGGACCTGGCACCATAGGGGTGCCTTGGACCTGTGATGGTAGCTATTACTCTCTTTCCCCTTGCACTTTTACCTATTGTATGCTGTTTTATGGGCAAACAATAAAG
Organism: Merops nubicus; assembly: GCF_000691845.1. NCBI lineage: Eukaryota > Metazoa > Chordata > Aves > Coraciiformes > Meropidae > Merops > Merops nubicus. Next base: position 57,235 of record NW_008629067.1, read on the forward strand.
TTCCACTCTTTGATTGAAGTAAAACTCCCCTTTTGGTTCTTCTTTTGCACTTTGAGATCACAGCAAACAAACCATCCCTGGTCCACCAAGTTGAGTGGACTGTGATAGATGTGTAGAAGGCTCCTGTGATTTCAGTGAGTCTCTGTGTGAAGGGTAGCACCCTCCCAGAGAATGTCTAGGAGAGGCACTGAAAAAGCTTTTCTTAAACAGTCAGTCTGAGACTCAGCAACAGTGTCTGTCCCTGGATTCCAGCATGGAAAGGCTCTTCCTTTTATGTGAGTGAGGAAGAAAGAGTTGCAGTTGCTGACTGGTCAGCCCTTCTCAGAATTAAACCACACCTTCTAGTGGCAAACCAGTCTTCCCAGTCCAGAATTACCCCAGTTACCACATTTACCACCGTGGTAGCATAATGCATCAAATGAATTTCTGCAGTTCCTAGTTTAAGTGACACTTTTTTCTAAATCTTCCAGATATGACTATTCAAAGTTGGAATTATCTGGCAGTGATCCCTGGGGGGGAAAAAAAAAAAGAAACAAAAAAACACCACCACCACTCAAATTACTTTATATTGCAGATCTTTTTTGTATTATTCATTTTTCATACTAATTCTATGATATGTCAGTTCTCATAATTATTTTTTTCCAACACCATGCTTTATTTAGTAATTTTAACATATTCTTCTCACACCCTGTCTTCTCTCAAGGCAATTTACATTATAAGGACTTACACAGGAAAGGGGAAAAAAAAAAAAGAATATATTAATAAATCCAGCAAGACTTGTAAGAAGGAAAATATATTTTGTAATAGGTTAAAAGTAAACAGTGCATTTTGGATGAATCACTGCCAGTTAAACGGCTATGAACATTATTATTTCTCACAAGTCTGACAGAAACCTGGGTATAAATGTTTTAACACCTAAATGCTTAGTATGAAATCAAAGCCATGCAGCAAACCTCATTTTAATAACTTTATGCATTTTATAACAATCTCAACCACCTGATTTGCACTGAGACCCAAGATATTTACTTGTTCAGAATACTTACTTAAATATTAAATAGAAAATCTACCTAAAAAGCACTATCGATAAAAGACATTTAAAGCTATTAAAATTTTAAACTGTTGCAATGAATCTTTGTAGCCAGGAAATTCAGTCTACCTAGAACACAGTTAATTATGTTTGCTTCATTAAAGTGCTATTTGTGGAAAAGCTCACAATTTAAAACAGTGCTGCTTCAGATATGGAACTGATGCATTTCTTAGCTGCATCCTCAGCTTCGATTTGGATTTTAAAATGAAGTTTCTTATCAGCCTCCTATGTGGCAATATTACCTACATTGTGTTGCCATTTCTAAATGTTCCTGAAAAATACATAATTATTTTGCAGGGAACAAAATGGAATGATTTCTCTAGTTCTGGCTGAGTGATTCCATGTCAGTTCATTTAAGAATATACTACATATAGTGAGGTACTGGCCTTTACCAGTGTCCCTGCACCTTTAAGGCTATCTCTAAAGCACAATCCACCCAGTAGCCAAAGGAACGTAATTTAATTTTCCCTGTTCTAATCTTGAGGCTCTTTCTCATGCTGCAAAATGATAAATAAATGTCAGCCCAAGAAGCAGCAGCAATTTATATTCTTGTACACTAGAAAGTCAGTTCAAAGCTCTTAGATTTATTTTGCTTTTACAACCCTTAGATCATACCACCTTTTTGATATTTTTAGGGTTGAAAAATAGTTCCCAAGGGTCTAAATTTCTGTGTATCATATTAACTGTGTGCACCATTCACTCCTATAATCTGTTCGTTTTTCTTTTTAAAGATTCTACATTTATTCTGAGCATTAAACATAGCAGTGAATTTCAGTTATGAGCAATAAATTATTGACAACAAAGTGGTATTCAAGCCTTGTTTAAAGTAGTTTTTTTTTCCCACATGATATTAAAATCCCTGCCATTAAAGTCAACTTAATTTTGAAAGTTTAAAACAGATCAATATTTCCCTTTTAAAACAAAGGGACAACTTTAAATGAGTTTCCAGAGCTCCTACTTGTACAAGAATATAGAACATATTTGTTTCCACAGAGATAACAGCTCTGCTGTATCCAACATGTAACAGCCTGTCTCTTGTGCAGTACCATTGTGAACAGGTTCTTGACAGACTCCCTAATCTCACTCTGCATGAAGCCCAGTTGCACTTGCTGTAAATAAGCAGAGAAAGCTTCACTTCCACTGGACATGAATTTGTATACTAGTTAACATCAATTGAAATAAGAAACCAGTTTAATGTGGTTTCTTGGAAATCCAACTTGCATTGTAAGACGTTAAAATCATATGAAGGACTCACGGTTTAGCCTCCTATATTTAAATCAAACTATTAGAAAGAAAACAAAAATCTCTATGTCTTCATTGATGTCTGTTGCACATCTTGGATACTCTTATTTCATTATACTGCTGCCTTCTCTTTGGAAGCCGTGCTCTCCAGAAGGTGATCTTTGAACCACATGTGATTCACAAGGCCACGTGGTGCAGTTTGTATCTGCCTCATGCATTGCCTTAAATTGTGCTTCAATTAAAATGGTGAGAAGAATGCACACGTGTTTTTGACCACCTTTGGGCTTTGCTTTTGGTATTTGGGTATCTTTGTTGAAGACATCTAAAAGGTACTAACGAATGCCTTCTTTTCATCCTCACTGACATGTGTCAAAGTCACTCACACAAGTCAAGTTTCAAGGAAAAGAAAAAGCTTTTCAATTGACTGAAAACTTCAGTTTCTCCTTCAAGAGTCAGCTGATAAAGAGAGGATTCCATCTTTACAATAAATAAGACAAGTATCCGCAGTTACAGAAGATCCCAGTACTGTTAGGGTCCTGTGTGGAGAACTTAGCCACAGAGTGGCTAGCAACAAAGGGACATGATAAAGGGCAGCTGGTTGAAGTTTAGTAAAACAAACTCCAAGTCAAGATAACCTGGGGTGCAACTATTGTAGAATAATGGGATGAGTAAAAGGAACTGGAACACTAAGATAAAGAACTGCTAACCGCAAGGCTAAACACAAAAGATAAACATAAAAGGAGCTGACATGTAATCTGTAACCAATAGTGAGCTTCACTTTTGCAATATGTATGATGTAATTAAGAACAATATAAAAGATGCCTTCTGATTTTCAATAAACGAGGCTTTCCGATCATTATAGAATGGTGTCTGTCTCCCGCTTATTCTCCGTCAGTCCTGAGGCCACCAACAGCCCTGACTGTCCCCACCTCTGGCTCCATGCACCCTGCTCATGGCCCAGGACCCCATTCCAGCCCCCCAGAGCCATTATTCTCTACCCTAGAGATGCCCCAGCAGAACTGGTCTCTAGGTCTGCACAGCCCTGCCCTGCACAGACATGGGCCCTGCTGAGCTCGTGGGCACACATCCCAGCCCAGCTTCAGCCCACCCCTGATGCCCAGTGCTCCTGTCTTCCCTGCTCCTGAACAGGGGTGGGACAGGCCCTGGCTGGTGAAACCTCCAACCATCCGACTCCCAAGGATGACTGCTGTGGTTCCTAGTCCCCATCCCCAGGGAATCTCCAGCCCTCAAGGCATCCTGACAGTACAACGAGATGACTAGAATAAAATCAAGGGTTTCATATCCTTCTTTATATTTTCTTCACCTTACCTTTCCAAATCTCTATGTTTCCTAGAATGCAACAACTTGTAGCTGCTTGGCAGCCCTGGTGATCAAAAGTGTATCACTCCCATCTTTGCTTTCAGTGCTGGCTCTCAGCTGACTATGATCTGAAACCCACTGTTTCGGTCCTGATCTTGAAAGGTCAGAATGTGCCTGGCCTTGGCAACCTAAAGGATGGTCTCCTTCTCCACAGTCATCACTTCCCATGACAACTGCATTCCTCTGGGGAACTGGAAATGTCAGACATCAAAGTGAGATCCATAAGCAGACAGTTTTCTCAGCAGCTGGCTTGTGACTAAGAAATTCGCTATGACAGAGCTCAGAGTGACCACAAACAAAACGTAAAGCTCAGATGTTTGACCTAGCTTTCCCAACATCATGATAAAAGGAAAAACATCCACTGACAAGAGGGTAAAGAGGAACATTAAGACAGATCCTTGGCTGCTTTAAAGGTGTGTTGTCCAGATAAAGTCATAGGACATGGGGATCCTTAATGTGTGAGGCCTCATGTATATTACTGTTGCCAGAGAAAGCTTTGCTTGGAGACCTGTTTGGTAAAAAATAATTTGATGAAATGGAAGGGTTTAACCAGAATATGTTAATTACATTTTTAAAAGTATGATAAATAACAAAAATATCAAGTTCTTCTAGTGTTAATATATTTCTTTTTGACATTTTTAGTTCAATCAAGTAAAAACATGTCAACTTTTATGTTAATTGGATGTACTGTAATGGTTAAAACATCAGCCAGTACATTATATCAAGACAAAGTCTTATAATGAAATAGAATATGACACTTTCTGTCATAACATAGTATTTCTTGAAATGTTTTGACATATTCTATTATTGACATCATATTCCTAAAATAAAATAAATTTGAAGCAGTATTTTAAGTGTTCTATCATAATAGAAATATTTAAATTTCTAATTCAATTGCCAATGTAACTACTTCATTAATTGTTTACAGTCACAATAAAAATGACTTTTCCAGCAGAATGGAATTTTCAGTTTCAAACTTTTCTCACACTTAATTTTTTTAATGCCTAGATGACTGTGATGGTCCAGGGGAATTAGAGTGGACGTCTCAAACACTCACTAAAGAAGTTTGGTTGGGGTTTGAATCAAGGAGACAACTTTTATGGTGACACAGGAGCTGGAAGACACGTCAAGAAGGGGATGGAAGGACTGACCCCTCGGAAGTGGAGCAGCACCTTTGTGGCATCAGGCTTCCCTGTAGCCAGTGGAGGAGAGAACACAATATTGTTGATTCACCTAAAGTTATTTTCTGATCATGCCAATGCCATTGTTAGCACCTAAACTTGTTTCTTATTGTGCCAATATTGTTCTTATCAAGTAAATTAGTGTTTTGTGAACTGGAGGATCTCTGGTGTGGTTTCACCTTAATCGTGACCTGGGTATTGGTGAACCTGAGTAATTGTCCTGACTAATCAGGGCATGACAATGGCTAAATATTTCAACTTTTAGTATAACACAATAAGATAGAAAAATTAAATGGCATTCAGTATCACCTTGTTTGTGTTATAAACAGGCTTAGCTATTTAGAATGACTGCCAATGTCTAACCTTTCAAAGATGTCCAGGTGCTAAAAATATTTATAGAAGCAAACAAACCATGAATGTATTCTAGTCACAGAGAAGTTTAACAGTTTTCCCTTTATAGTTTAAAGGCACGTGTCTCCCAGATTTCTCCTGTTACAATATGCAGATGATGAAAAATAGCCTTATCACCCTAAGTGAGTTTAGATATTCATCATTAAATCTGTATTTATTTTTCACAGAATCCATTAAGGAGAATTTTTCTCTCTGGTAAAGGCCTGGGCTTTATAGGGGTTGCAGTAACATCTGTTCAGCTGTCCTGATACTCCCTTTACAGTGTGACACAGGCTGGCATTGTAGAATTTTGTTAAGCACTAGGTATCTCAAACGAGGCCTGGAATAGTAGGCAAGTGATGTATATAAAAGCTTCGGCTGATCCACTGTAATTTACAGCAGTGACATTATTCTTAATGCTTACCATGAATTAGGGAACACCAGAGACAGTGACATCCCTAGATTCTGGTTAATGAAGTCTCTTTTGAAGCGGATACCTCAAAGCACATGATAAACTAGCAATTGAAGTCAATGTAAGAAGTTCAGAGAAGAAATGAAAGGAAGGGGTTTATGTGGGATGGAGGAAGCAATTTACCTCTTTGCTGAGGCTCTTTGTTGAGACTTTCACTCACAGCCAAAACTGATGCAGTTATGCTCTGTGTAGTGAAGTACTCCACAGGCACTACATATAAACCCGAGTTTTACAAGCCCTAGTATCTTTAGAGAAGGAAGAAAACATTCACAGATTTAGTGCCATGTGATTTTATATAGACACAAGTAATATCTTAGCGTTTACTTGTTTAAGAAGCTGAGCTTCTCACAAAGCCTGGGTGAGGAACAGGTTGCAAACCTCTGTTCAGATAGAGAAATGTCTTTTTGGATCAGAGTATAAGAACCAGAGAAATACAGGACAAGGAGAAACCTCCCAGCTCAGTGAATAATAATCTGCTATCATATCAACTGCTTCTTCTCCTGAACATAAACCTCTATAGCAAAGATACAGTAACCACCTGAAGCAGTTGGAGAGCAAGAAAAGAATGGGAATTTTAAGAGCATCTCTGTTCACATAGAGAAATGTCTTTTTGGATCAGAGAAATACAGGACAAGGAGAAACCTCCCAGCTCAGTGAATAATAATCTGCTATCATGTCAACTGCTTCTTCTCCTGAACATAAACCTCTATAGCAAAGATACATTAACCACCTGAAGCAGTTGGAGAGCAAAAAAAGAATGGGAATTTTAAGAGCATCATCTGAAAATTTAATAAGGTCCTGTAATCTGTCATACTATTTAGTATCTTGATATTAGTAAGAAAATTAAGGTCTTGATAGCATCTTTTTAAGAAATAATAAAAAGCCTTAAAGACAACATCTTGGATCTCTTCCAGGATGACCCATTATTCAGTAATTTGAAGAAAACTTTCTATATGGTGTTGCTTGATGCTGTTAAAAGTGACGAACATTTTTCTTTATGTGTTTTGCTGATGATAAGAAACCATCAAAAGCTAAGTAATACATTAACAAATTTTTTCTTGTACCACTTACTTCCACAGGAAGAACAGACATAGAATAAACTAGTTGTGTGAAAAGCATATTCACCTACCTGTTCTCATCATGAAACCATGCGAGAGTATTCAAAGAAATACTCTTCCTGTAGATACAGGGAAACTTTCTCATTGACTCTACTGGAAGTATGTCAAAAACATAAGTGATATCTCCAAGAGCTCTTCAGTGATAAAGTCTGTTCCTTTCCTACGGCTGCAGCACACATGATAAGAATATTCTCTAACTTAAGCTATATACTTGAGGTTTAGGGCTGTTTGAGGCTCTTGGAAGAGGGTAAGGAAGACTCAAGAAGTGACTGCTCTGTAACCTAAAAGCCTAATTTCCACTTTCCCAGAGTCCTGAAGATCAGAGAGCAATGTTTAGTGCTTCAGGCTACGTGAGACTTGTTCACGCTCCATAGCGGCTTCTCTTTGCTAAGAGTCACTTTTTGAAATACCTGGAAAGACTAGTTGTAACTTTTTTATTACAAAACCATCATTTCATATCAAAACAGTGTTTATAAAACTTGAAAATAAAGGTAAGAAATAAGTTTTACGTTTCTATGTAGACAGGAGACTGGCTTAAATGGCCAGAACACTTCTGATGGATGCAAGGAATAGTGTTACGACATAAATTTCCTGCTATTTCACTGTGGGGTTTTACCATTGGGGGTTTTTTATTAGTTTTTTTTAGCTAACAAAGATGACAAAAGTGGGAAGACAATGTGAACTTTAGTATGAGGAGGGACCAGACTTCTGCCAGCTTCACTCTATTAACTGGTTTCTCGTAGAAAAGATCTGTTTTACGAAGCAACCATTGGCCTGGAGTCAACAATCAAAAAGATCACTAATGCTCTGGCATGAAATCTGTGATGAGTAATCCTTCTAAAGAGGAAAAAAGGACAAAAACTCAAGCCCATTGCTACAGATGACAATTCTCTCAGGGTCTCTCAAGTTGGATCTAAGAGTAGACTGAACAGCCCATGCAAGCATAAACATTTTCTTACACAAGTATCAGGGGAATCTCTGTGGTTTTCCTTCTTTTAATAAAAACCACTCAATATCACATCCATAACAAATTCTCCATGAATATATAAATCAAAACAAATACCAAAATACTTTACCATAGTCATAACTCTTCTTTATGGAGAAATAAAGAAGGAAAGACTAAATGTTACATGATGGGTACCAGTAATGTTATTTATTTTGCTGATTAAGGTATTCACAGACACCAGCAAGACAACAGCATAAGAATCAACATAGATCATTAAAGTCCTTTCCAGTTAATTAACATTCACAACTGCCTCTTTTTAGCATACAAGAAGTGTTTCTGCCAGAATTCTGTACTTGCTATGTAACTATCTCAGGCATAATTAAACTCTCACCCTGAAAAGTTTACAGTATAATTAGAAATAGCAAAGAAATATATATATATATATATGTATATGATCACAGAATTATTAGAACATTATATTTGAGAAAAAGAGATCCAAAAGGGTACATAAGAGTTTTAAAGTGGAATAAAACAACTTAAGTGTGAAAATAAAGAACATATAAAAATTTGTAGGATACATATTTTAAATATATTAGTATTTATTTAAATGCACTAAATATACAGAAGTAACATGGTAGCCCTGCAGCAACTTACCATATATTTCACACTCTAATCTATGCTAGGGTTTTTAAGGCTTGCTGTCTCACTGCAGATGCTGAAGCAACTGATCCAGTAGATGTTCTTTAAAGATGTCTGTTTCTGAAGAAAACCCACAACAACAATTTTTGTTTAGAAAGCTGTCTTAGTGCTATCATCCTGTGAAAGTGAAACTTCTGTTTTTCTCAGATTGTCCTTTTAAGATCAGAGTCTAAAACACCCCTTTCAGGAAGGAGATTCTTCATTCCCAAGCAAGCAAAACATTCCAGACCACAAGGTATAGCAGGCAGGCAGGTGAAAGCAGCAGAAGTCATAGCAAGCAGAACCCTGAAATATAAGAAAAACTGAAGAAACTGCAATCATGAGACTCAGAGGTCTCAAAGGCAATAGAAAGACCTTCTCACAGGTCAGTCAGGAACTATGAAAATTAACTGAAATAAAAAACTTTAAAACAAACGAAATAAGCCCATACCACATATCTATTACTATTCTAAGAAAAATACAGATAAATCTTCAAGAAATAAAAATAACTCTGGGGACATTTCTTACAATCAAGTCCTCAGATTGATTCTGACAGAATCATCTTCATAGTCAGCATCCTGATATCCATTGACATTATCAGGTGCTTGAATACTCTCAGGTGTAGGCCACGACTGTTCCACAGCTAAGGTCATGCACTGGGCACCCCCCCTGGGGACAGGCTGAGACCAGGTTGGGATGTCAGCCCATGGGTGGCCATAGCTGGACCCATGGCTGTACTGCAGTGAGAGCTGTAGCTCAGGATCCAGAAGACAGATTCAGTTGAAAGCAACTCCTCTGGGCTGGGGGCAGCCCTGGCCACGGCCACGTCATGGCATGTAGGAGTCTCTCCCAGGGTCACAAGGGGAAAGAGGCTGCCCTCAGCAGCACCAGCTCTGAGCTTGCCCTGAGTCTTGGCAGCCAAAAATCCCTCCATCCATGAAGAGGTCTCCTAGTGCACCCTGAGCTGGTATTATAAAAAATAATAAAGCTATACTGTCATTTTCCCAGTAGCTAAGTGCCACTAACTCTGGTATTATGCTCCTGAATGCCCATCTCTGCAGTGTCTGAGAAACTGCAGATCTCAGCCAAGAACAGTGATGGGAATTCACAAGCAATACAACTGTGCTGTGGAAATGAGAAAAAGAGATGGGCTGAAAGAGGGTGAGAGACAGTTCAAGGATGTTATTATACTTGACTAGTCAGGTCAGGCTGAGACAGAGGAGTCCCTTAAGTAAAGAAACAAAACCTAAAGTGTTCCCTTTCAGTGATAAAGGGCATTTGAATGAGTTGCTTAGGGACACTGAGTGGGCCTGCCTATACACACTTTGGGAAATGGTAACTGCAGTGAAATGAATTCAAATCACTGTGCTTTATGCTCAAAAGTCATGTAAGTCTCTGCCACAGCTTGGAACGGGACTGCAGTTTCTGACCAGAGAAATAATTTCAACGTGGAGCTCACTAAGCTTCAGAGAGGACCTATATAACATCAAATGTCAAACTGGTAGGTATGATGTCAAATGGTAGCAGTGGGCTAGATTTATGTATTCCAGGTCTACATTTTTTACTTTTTGGTTTGGAAAAAGCTGGCTCCAAAAATAAAAAAAAAAATCAGCAACTATCAGCTTTATATACATTTAGAAGAGGTTGCATAGCAACAATTTTAGAGCTATCTTCCTTATTCTTGGAAATTTATTACTGTCAGGGTGACTGGTGGGATTAATTACCAGGTTTGCTACCTTTTGTCTCTCATGTATTTTAGAATTCATATCTGGAAGGAATGGTATTTTTCAAAAATTATTTCCAATGCTCTAAAAGAAATAGTCTCCTACCACACCAAATACAAAGTCAAAAATGTATCAGATGCAGATGTTACAGCTGTCACTGTCTATTGGAGATTATAATAGTCAGCTGGGATATACAAGGTTTAGTTCAAATCCCTGCCATAAGCCTTAGTATCACTTTTCAAAATCTCACGTAATAAATTCAATGGATCATTGAATAAGGAAAAGTAGAGATGTAATTTCCCACAAATGATGCATACACTACTCATTATTAACTACACTATTATGCTATTGTACTTCTGAGTAATATGGAACAGATGTTTCTCACCAAGAGTTTCAGCTGAGAAGGCAGCCTATCAAAACTGAGAATGAGATTCTATGAATAAATTCAGTTCCAAGAAGTTTGCAGGTTTTTGATTGTGGGGTTTTTTTGTTATTTTTTTCAGAAAAATAAAATGAAGATTCATTCCTAGACTATAACTGCTATTAAATTTATCCAAACAGAGTTTATATGTGCCTAGCATGGAAAATAGAGAATTTGGCTTTTAATTTCTGGATTGAAACACCAAGTGAATTTACTTTTCTGTTGGATTCCATTGATGATCAACATTGGAGTTTTGGGACTTCAGGTCTCTTTTCACATACTGTTCAAGTGCAGGTATCAGCTGAGAATGTGTTGTTTATTTGCTACATGAGTAACTGAGACATACTGAGCCACCTAAAGCAAAGAACATTTTTACTCATCCTTAGCAAGACTCAACTTCATTATTCTCAGGCACTTACCTTTGAGAGAGTTTTGTTATACAATGCAGAAATTCCTTTGCTAGGAAATTCTAGAAACCTGGAAAGTTTCTCTATGAACTATTTTTCATGCCATAGGAAATCTGTGCAGTATTGACAGCAATTTATGCACAGAGGATTTGGCCTTTGGTGCTACACTCAATTGGTTTATTCTCTATATTTGAATTTTTAAAATACAACAGACACAGCAATACATTTTTAATCTTCAATATCTTTGTATCCGATAATTTTTTTTAAAAGATTGGATGAAATAATCTACATAATATGATAGTCCACATTTTTATTGACAGATATAAATACAAAGATAAATAAAATAAAAAATGAAGGTTTAAATCATGTGCATTAAAATATAGCATTTCAACTCTATCCAAGTAATTTTTTTTTTTGTTAGAGAATTATAGAATCCTTTAGGTAGACCCATATTTTTCAGTTGTTGCCTAAAAAAAGAGAGGTTTATATGCAGAAGTTTGGGACTGTCACACAAAAGTAAAATATTCCTGATACTGTTAGTCTTTTGCTACTGTATTTTGTAAGTTTTCTGCTATAGGTTGTTAAGGTATGGAAGACAAAACAGTCTCTGTGATTTACTTGGAATAATTCTCCATGCTTTCATAAACCCAACACCACAATATATCCATGTCCTGTCTGGTCAGCAACTTGATCTGTTGCCTAGTCAAAGTACACAATTTGTCTGAATCTTCTTGCTTCTGCCATTTTTCAAACTTTCAAACCAAACTCTAACACATAAGTTTGCCTTAACAAGCTTTCAAATGTCATCTCTTACCCAAGCATTAGTTCACTGCTGACTCCATTCAATACATCTTCTAGGATATTATTCTCATCTTAAAAAGTTCCTCCTGAAGTTGCTTCACAGTTCCTTTTAAATTGTTTTTGGCTAAATAGAACTGTGCTCTAAATAAAGCTTGACTGTATATCCTGAAGTGAACAGAAGGTAGAGCAAAACCACAAGCTCAATACATGTTTTCTAACATAATTTTCAAGAAGAGGAAAGGTCTACGTAATTCAAAAAGAACTGCTACATATATCTGGAAAGAGTAGTCCATGTAAAGTGGGCAAAGATGTAATAAAGTTATGTTTAGTCACAAAAGATAACATAACAAAGGGCTTGGTCACAAATCTCTAAAATTGTGTTAAAAGCATTCTGATAACTTCAAAGACTTATTAGATTTACCAATTCTAAATCAGTCTGCATACAAGACATTTATTTACCCTTTTTATCTGTATGGCTGTTTCTTCTGTTCTTGCAGAACTGCAAGGTTTTACAAGTTAAATAAATTGTATGTCCTCTCCACAATAACACTGGAGAACTGAGATAGGCAATGTCAATTTTAAATGCAATGACTTTCTTTTATAAATTTCAGAATACAAAAAATCTTTCTGATGCATGTCAGTGCTCAGACTTTGGTGTTTTTCTTCAGACTAGGCTTTCAGAATAGAATAAGCTTAGTTCATAGAATCATAGAATCATAG
>NW_008629068.1:0-229 GCF_000691845.1 Merops nubicus
CACCACCCCCCCCCCAAACCAGTACACATACAAAGTGAGTGAGATAAACCACAAACACTCCACGGTACTGGAGATGCACCTTTCCTGCTCTTGCCACAGCTGAAGCCACACAATGAAAACAAATACCACTTCTCCAGGCCAGTCTCCCCCCTCATATAGAGGGCATGATATCAGTATGTTATTGAATATTGGCTGGGGTGGGTGTTTTTTTTGGGGTGGGGGCCTCCCC
>NW_008629068.1:260-3918 GCF_000691845.1 Merops nubicus
GGGCCCTCCCAGCTGCAGAGTCTCCTAGCCAAACCCAGGACAGTTGGTCTTGTTTTGTTTTTTCATTTGATTTTTTTTACATGCTGAAGACTATGTAAGATAGCATGTATCAGTCCTAGAGAAAAAGACTAGGCTATAGCACACATTACAGCTAGCTCAGAACATTAACTAGTAGATTGTTTTATTAACATTCATTCTTCATTGCTTTCTTCTGGCTCTTTGAGCCTTGAAATACTTTCTCACAGAAATTGCTTGTAACTAACTTATATCCTCAGGCTCTGAATGTGGGTAGTGATTTCTGCCCTTGCTTAATAGCTTTGTTTCTCCTGAAAGAGACCAGAAGTACAACTTGTGGGTGAAAGAGTATATCACAGTTGATGAAAGTTACCAAAGGTGCATTAACTGCACAATTTCTCACAGAAAAAGAAAGTTTTCTCACAAGATGATTGAATAACTGGTAGGATGGTAGATGGTAAGAGGCCATTCTATTGAATATGGTATAAGTGTGCCTCCAAGGCACAAGAGATACTACAGAAATATTTAACTTACTTTGGTTCTTCAATATCTTGAGCATCTGGAGGAGTGTAATGCCCGGCATCACAGCACAGAATCCCAGCCCTCTGCTCAGGCTCCACTCTGCACACAGCATGTGGAAGAGATGGATTTCAGCACCTCTAGCAAAGACTTCAGGAGCTTGAAAAAGCCTCTGCCTCCTGAAACTTTCATGTTTCTTTCTTTTCATGTCCTGCTTCTTCATTGCTGAATTGAAATCACCGTCCAATATCCAATACTCCTAAATCAATATTGATTAATTTGTGACATCATTATGACATCCAAAGGCAACTTTTATCAAAAAATCTAGTTTTTCTTCATGTGTAACCATTTTTGCAATTTAGCTTTCTAGTTATCACCTTCCTGACTACAGATACGATTTGAAGTTTCTCACAGTATCAGAAACATGGTTATGTGCTCTGGGACCTTTACCTCTGGTATCCTCTTTGTCTGTCTTTTATGGGTGAAGAGAACAATTAGTGATTATTTTCTTCATAACTTTCCCTTTTTTAAAGCACCCAAATGCAATTCCTTTCATTTTTCCTGATAGCTTCTGTTATCTAAATCTCCTGTCCTATCATTCTTGTCTATCTTCTCAACTCTCCCTGGTGTGCTTACGTATATGCATCTGCATATTTAGGATTTTTCATGTCTTTTCTTTTCTACATTAAATTGTGTACTGCATTTAATGAAAAGCAAAATAGAATAATTTTCCCCATGCATTTTACATAATTCCCCTAGTTTTTACATTCTAAGCAAATGTTGCCCTTTGTAAGAAGATTCTCTTAACTCTTAAACAATGTGTGATTCTTATTTTTCTATAGTTCTGCTGCTTGAAGTTTTTCTGCAGCTGTTCTCCACTTAGCATTGCACTGTAGTTCATTTGTTTTGTAAAATTAACTCCTAATCCACTATAACAACTTTTTATTTTTATGACTAAATATCATCATAAGGATTTTAAGATTTGCATTTGATTTACAAAAATTAATTATTCCAAAGAAATAAAGTTTTTGGGTTATAATGATAAATATATTAATTTGTACAGTGGTTGTAAATTTCCTAAATTTTAACTTTCAGTTGTGAGCTATAACAAAATATATTTTTACATCAATTCTTACATACGGAAAATATTTAAGGAAAGTTTCTGTTTGAAAAGAAACTAATTTATATGTGATTCTGAGGAAAAAAAAAATGTTAAAAAAATAAATTTGGGGGGGGTTCTATTTTGATGAAAGAAAGGTTTGTGAGAGTTTCTGTTTGCCTTAAGCTTTACAATTTAAAATTATAATTTTTTATATTTTTCTAATTTGGGAAGGAATTAAGAGATAAAGCGTATCACACATAGTAAAAGTCAATTTATAGTAGAATTACACTGAAGTCTATTGTTTGCAACACTGTGAGGAGGTAAAAATTAGTTTTATATGTGCAGACTAGCCCAAACAACTCTTTCAGTATCTGTGATTGTTTAAAGTAATACTCTTAAAATGTGTTTGAAATTGGTCATTGAAGGTTATGTATAAAGTTCAAATCTCTTAGTTAAGGTATTGTTCTGTTTAGTGTCTCATTCAGAATCTAGATAGAGAACTGGGTCTCATTCTACCTTGTTGAATCCTGTTAGACATAAACAGTACCTGAAAATCCAATTAAATAATTAGATTTATAATTCACAAGATTTTATTTCACCTAACTTTAGTAATGCTGTACAATATACAGGGGAACTGAATTATCTGTCATTCTACTGGGCAAAGATATATGGACTTCCTGTAGTCAAATTGCCTGAGGTAGGTAGAGCTGTACAGCTGCCTACAAATAGGCATTTAGTTCACTGAGATGCCTTCAAGTATTTGGTCTGACATCAGATATTATTCAAGAAGGCTAGAAGAAGCTTTGAGTAGCTTGATCTACTTGGAGATGTCCCTGCTTATCGCAGGGAGATTGGACTAGATGACTTTTGGAGGTCCCTTCCAGCCCAGACATTCTGTGATTCTAGGATTCTATGAAGGTGCTCAGAGGTTCTATATCACAGACAGCCACCCACTAACACCTCACACTCAGCAGCATCTTAGGTGGCTGTAGCTGTCTGCATGTGGGCAACTGAGTTAAACTCATTTTTTGGGATGGGATGTTCACCTTTGCAATGACTAGAGGTGAATAACTTAAAGTTCATTTTTAAGTGGCTAAATCATGGCACAATTAACTTTATAACGAGAAACCCTTGGCATGCTAAATAAGCATTTAGTAGCAGTGTGATGGAATAAAAAATATTATAAACCTTTTATTACCTCCAAGAATAATATCTGCCAGTGTTTTCATCGGAATATAACTTTACCTTTGTGTCCCTGAGGGGCAAGGGAGTTCAAATTTCAGCCATAGTCTCCATAAAACATAATAAATGATTTATTTATCATGTTATCCCCTAAAATACATATATTTGTGTATGTATATTTGTAGTGAAAGTTTCTGGTTTGTATTCGTAACCTGTATTTAGATTTCTATGTTTATGTTAGGGTCAGGTGAATTAACATTTCCAATTTTATCTTGTGCTTTAGTTCCCATATGAAAACTCTGAGTGAAAAATCACCAGTTTTACTTAATTTCCTGCTGTGTTCTTTTGGTATACTACAGACAGAAAAACATTAATCAATCCAGATATACTCTTAAAGATACCCTCGTGCATTGAATTCAAGACTCACAATACTCAGAAGACTTGCAACCCAACCTCTTATCTCTTCTTTCTCCCTTTTACTTGTCACAAGCTGAAACAAAAGCCATAATGCAAAAGGTTAAAAAAGAAATCAAATAACAAGTGAAGTCATAAATGTGACAGAACCAGCCAAGGCTACCTATTACTACTTTTCTAAAATGCCTTTGGGGGAAATTGCTGAAAGCCTTTAGGAGATGACAATAAAAATAAGGCTGGGGTACCCCCTAAAGGAAGCTAACAGGAGCTTCTTCTTTCTTTCTTTTTCTTTAAATTACTTTCTCTTTTCCTTGACAGCAAAAGTCAACTCACTCTTTGACTCATGACAAATAAAAATAAATAATTATGACATATTTATATTAGTAAACAAAGAGAAAAATTCTTTAACAATGAGTTTAGAATTTC
>NW_008629068.1:3949-33294 GCF_000691845.1 Merops nubicus
CAATGGGAAAGCAATACAGATGCACATCTGGACCCCTCTGAATTTGAAGAACATTCAGCCATTGTTCAACTGAATATTAATATTAAACAACATCTGGAATTTCTTCAGTATCACTTTACGAATTTTCATTTACAAAACTAAAGAATGAAATGACTGAAATAATTTTGGGAGAGAAACAATTTGGATGGCAGGCTATTAAACTGTTGTTATCTTGCAGTTTAAGCTCCAAAGACAAGAAATTTGATTCTATTTTACTCTTGGTTTTCATAAAGACTCAGATACTATAAAAGAGCTGTTAATGCATGGACCAAGAAGGAACTACATAAGAAGCTGGGTATGCTGTAGTACATACAGGCACATTACATATCTGTTCATCCCCCCAACACATCCAAGTTCGCTTTGTCCAGTTCTCACTGTTTCCAAATTACTCTTTATTTATAACTCAGAGCCTGAACTGGAAGTAAATGAGGTGAAAATAGGCAGGCCATGAAGAACAGGAATTCATGAGTAAGGAGAGCTTTAACAAAGAAAAGTAATATCAATGCTATAGTTTTTTAATTGCCTGTTGTGGAAAAGAGTCTGTAGCAATTAATTCTTCCACCTGTAGTGGTGTACTCTAGGTATTTAAACAGTACCTACTGGGCTTCTCTTTTTCAGACAATATTTTTCCACCTACCTCTGTGTTGCACCACAGCCAGACTGTGACAGGTAGTGAAAGACACAAGTGGATTTCATAAGTGGATTAATAAAATTAGTTTTAAAAGGTTTTCTTCAACATCTTAAAAGCTTAGTGTAAACACTAAGTTAAACTGCCTGCTCTGACTCATTGGTAATTTGGTTTATTATGACTGTAAAAAATATAGTTAGTTTTTTTTTTTTTATAAATCCAGTCCTTTATATAAAAGACAGCTTGTTTTCTTTAGTAGCAGCTTAGATTTAAAGCAACAAGTGAAATAAATTAAAATGATGTTTACATATAAATACATACATTGAAAAAAGTCAGTGCTGTTTGTAGATGTCAGTTTGTAGATTTGAACCACTGATAAAGTTCAGTTATAAATCAAACCATTAGACAATCATTACAAGTTGGTGACATGTAATACTTCTTTAGCTGGGAAAAGTGATTTCTAAACACCAAAAACCAAATGAGAAACTGATTTATACGTGAGCACACCAGAATACACACTGAATTAAAGCATTGACATCCAGAATCGGATGTATCAGCTACACTGCAGAAAACTATTTCATTTGTTGGGCTTATATATTATTATTTCTTGTACTGATTTCTTAAGACTCTCTTATACTTTCCCTGTTGTTATCTTTACCATTAAGGAAACATTTTGGGATGTATTCAGTCCAAAGTGTACAGAAAAATGGATTGTGTCAGCAAGTGATTCAGTTTGCTGGCTTTTGAGAGACTTGTGCTGCTACTTAAAGAAGCTAAATGTATTAGTAATTTTGTGACTGTGGATCATGGAATGTCAACATAGAATTTCCCTATCTTTATTTTCTCTCTTGTGTGAGTACTGATCTAAAGAGGAAGAAAAAAAAAAAAAAACAAAAAAATACTGTTACCAAATCTAACACATACAAGGTGTTCCATAAAAGAGCGAATTGTTACTGTGCTTGTTTGAAGCTTTTCTTTTTATTTTCACTTCCAGAAAACAAAGGATCTTATCTAAATTCATTGTCTCAAAAAAGAAAAAAAAATAAACAAAAGTTTTTGTCTTTACTGGGTTCATCAGGTGTTTATGAAAATAAAGCACTTTTCACACTAGAGTACATTTAACTGAACTTGTGTACAGAACTTTTTCAGCTTTCTAAATTCCTAGGGAAATAAAAAGGAGGAGATGGGATGGGGTGTAAAACCTCACCCCTTCACTAGTAAATGTAAAGGTCAATAGAACTACTGCAACGTAGGCAAATTACTATAAACAGGAGAATTTAAGAGAAACCTTTAATGAAGTTCAGACACCATTAAACAATAGCATGATTTCCACTCCTCTACCTCTCTAAAATGACATGCAACCTAAAAACAAAAAAAAAACCAAGCAAAAACCCCCGCAAACAATAAAAAACCCCAAACAAACAAAAACCTAAAACAAACAAACAAAACCAAAAAAACCCCACCACACTCCAGCACTGTGGTTCAAGGTGATACTACATGGGCATCTTCCAGTTCTTTGTTATTCATCCTACAAAGTACATTTAATATCCAGCTTTTTTTTACAAAACTGTGCAATATATTATGATCTGAGGTATTTCAGAAAGGTTTTAAAGGATGCATTGAAGGTCAAGAAAACATTTTGGTTGTTGCCATTGTTCACCACAAGTATAAATGCACAGTTAGAACCCAAGACGTGAATTCAGAATTCTGTTGCTGGTCTAGAAATACTAAGCAGCAGCATGATGAATGTGCCATTCAAAGGCATTTCAAAATTACTCCCTGCTACCATATTGTAAGATGGATGTTGTCTTTCGCTGTCGCCACAACTTGAGACCAAGTCATTCAGTATTAAATTAACCTGAATTCCATACTGTGTTTTTTTTCTGTCAGATCTCACAGATATTAATCCTGTGCCAAGACCAGCACTGGATTTTCCTTTTTGTTAATCTGGTGATATGCTCCAATTTAATGAGAGCTGGTCACAGTCTTAGTCTCAACATATTCTTAGCAAGTTATGGGAACAAGCATTACAACAGGATCTCTACACAGCACCAAAGCAGTTAACAGTTACACTGATGTTTCTTTCAGCTTCTCCTCTTCTTTGTTCTTTTGTCACTTCATTTTTTGTTTGTTTGTTTCTGATAGTTGTGAACTAACTTGCTATCAAAAGTTAGCAGCATGAATAGCTGTATGAACAACACTCGTGTTTTTTTTCTTTTCTTGTGAATCTTGTGAATGTAAAAGAGGAAAGGCTGAAAATCAGCAAGTTGTTTGTTTGCTTGGTTGGTTTTGCTGTGTATTTTTTTCCTTAAGATCCCTTCCTGTCTTTTTGAATCTTAGATCCAAAAATACTTTGATTTGAGAATTAGAAATCTAGTAAGATAGGTGTCTTTCTTAACATTCTCCTAAACACTAGTTTCATGACCTATACAAAAATAATTTAACTGAACAATATACTGTATATCTGAAATCATCTGTGTTACCTGAAATGATCAAGGCCTTTAGATCTTTCTTTTGTATTAACAGGGAAGACCAAAATAGAATCATAGAGTTATATGGGTTAGAAAAGACCTTTAAATCATGGAGTCCAACCCTTAACCCAGCACTGTCAAGTCCACCACTAAACCATATCCCTAAAGCACCTCATCTACACATCTTTTACGTACCTCCAGGGTTGGTGACTCCATCACTTCTCTGAGCCTGATCCTGGTTTTAATGTTAGGAGAGGTCCTTTGCCTCTGTAATGTTCATACATGTTCATACATGTCTTTTTTGAGAAAATGTTCTTCAGAACTCAGTTGCAGTGCCATAGTTTTTTCATTATGTAGTGATGGTGCATGGAGGAGGCTTGTTTTCTGTGGAGCCCTTGGCACAGCAAGGAGCACTGCCCACTTTTCTCCTCCTCAGATAGCTACCACCAAGCATCAGGCTGTACAGGTGCAGAACACCAATAATACTACCTTTTATAAGTCTGCTCATGGATATAATGCACAGAATTTAAGAGATCAAGTACACAGGAAGTGTTCAAAGCAGGAACACCCATGGTGCTTAGCTGTGTCTTCATCAGGTTTGAATGCCTGTTTTTTGTGCCATCTTAGATAAATATGTTTTTTCCTCCCCTTCTTCCCCATTTAGTCCCATCTCCTACCAATCCCACTTTTAAAAAAAAAAAAAATTTACATTTTCGTTTCTCCCCCTCCCTTTTTTCTTTTATAGTTTTCATTTAATTTCTCATTATATAGGAAAAAAAAAATTTTGGTATGAAAATGATATACAATCACTTTTAATTGTAAGTGATCCTTCTTTCATAGTGAAATTAGTCATTTAACAGTATTGACAAAGTATCTTCACCACTTGTTGAAGTGTGAGTACAATTCTAAGGGATACTGAATAACATGTCTCTAAAATCACATTAAGTTGTCCCCTTCTATTCTAGTTATTTTTCTTTCTCCTGTCCTCTCCTGTCCTCTCTTATCATAGAATCATAGAATGTCTGGGCTGGCAGGGACCTCCAAAGGTCATCTAGTCCACCCCCCCTGCCATAAGCAGTGACATCTCCAATTAGATCAAGCTACTCAGAGCCTCACCCCGCCTGATCTCAAATGTCCCCAGGGATGGGGCCTCCACCACCTGTCTGGGCAACCTATTCCAGTGGTCTATCACTCTATCTTCATACTGAAGAATTTTTTTCCTAAAATCTGACCTAAATCTACCCTTTTCTAGCTTAAAGTCATTACCCCCCATCCTGTCACTACAAACCCATGTGAATAGTCCCTCTCCTGCTTTCCTGTATGCCCCTCTCAGGTACTGGAAGGTTGCTATAAGGTCCCCCTGGAGCCTCCTCTTCTCCAAGCTGAACAGCCCCTACTCCCTCAGCCTGTCCTCACAGCAGAGCTGCTCCAGCCCTCTGATCATTTTTGTGGCTCTCTGCTGGACACGTTCCAACAGCTCCACGTCCTTCTTGTGCTGGGGGCTCCAGAGCTGGACACAGTACTCCAGGTGAGGTCTCACCAGGGCAGAGTAGAGGGGCAGGATCACCTCTCTCCATCTGCTGGCCAGGCTTCTTTTGATGTAGCCCAGGATGTGACTGACCTTCTGGGCTGCCACTGCATGTTGGTGGCTCATGTCCAGCTTCTCATTGACTAGTACCCCCAAATACTCTTGTCCTGTCCTGTCTCCTCTCCTCTCTTATCTTTTGAGATACTAGCAAACAGAATACCAATATCTCAGTTTCTAAAGAACTGAGTATCTCCATATTCTTCAAAGTCTTGCTTCACGTAGACATAAGTAGGTCAGGTAAGTATAAATTTTACTCATATGAGCAAAGCACTCTTTTCTGGCTGCCCCCCCATCCCCTCCTTAATGGAGTTCTTAATGGACTACTTCAGAAATGTAGCTGTAATTTTTTATTTGGCCTAATTTATATAAAATAGTGTAGTGGTATGATTAACAAAGACAGGAATTAGCATTGTCAGAACCCTTTGGTTAGCACTCTGACTCAGAAAAGAATAATTTGGACAAAAATCAGACTGACCTTCTTATGAATAAACTGAATATTCATTCTCTGTTACTGACCAGGAAAATCTTAAGAAAAATCATAAGTTTTCATTCAAAAAAAAAAAAAACAACCAAAAACACCCAAACAAATCTATTGAACTACCATGATACAAAATGAGCTCCTTGAACTACAAAGTTTAGCATCATTTAGGGGAGCTATTTTGGCTTTTTTTTCTGAGTGATTCACATGTAGAGGTCATGAAGAAAGAAAGAAAAGACAAAACCCAGTGTATAATTTACATCATTAATAGCAGAAAAAAGCCATCCAGTTTGTATACAGGGTATATGTTACCAGAAAATTCTCAGATGTCTGATGACTCTTTTTTTCCTAGTAAAAGTCTTTTTTTCCTAGTTTTCCCAATCTGCAAGATTTTTTTTTTTTTTTTTAGCTTTTTTGATCCATTCATTCTTTAATAGGGAATATCAATAGGAAAAGGATGAAAATTTTCTGAGATAAAGAAGAGTTAACAAAAAAAAAAAAAGAAAAAAAGGGTATCAGTGTCATTTATTTTGTAACATCGCACTTTTAAATATTCACTACTCAAAGGTATTATTTTGGTCAGGGTGCAAAGACTTCCATCTGAATGTTTAACTAAATTATTTACAAGACATTAGGCAGAATTTTAATTAATGATGGAAATGAGCTCCTATATCCTAACTGAGAGCCTAAATGCATCAGGCACAACTTCTTCTATATAATTTCTTCTGGCTCTTCCAGCATTCCACATTAGTCTTTGTTCTGCCTGAAGAATCAGGTAGCAAAAGCCTCTCAGAGAATGTTCATGTCCGTAACATTAAAAAAATAATATAGGTAAAGCTGTCTATCATTAACAACACATTTTAGAAATAAGGTAAGTTTAATGCTGAGAAGTTTAATAGATTGAAATCAATACTGAGCTAAAGCAAAGTGATGCCACACTGCTAATCTGCTTATTATTCACTTTTTTTCCTCTGAAGAATACATATTTTAAGCTTACTTATGCTGCAAAAGATCTTCTGTATATGGACTGTTTCAAAGGAAAGCTGAGTTCCCTGGAAGTTAATGATTTAAAATTTAATTAGTGTCTTGTATAAAAAACTTCTTAGAAAGCAAAATACATTTAGGTTAAAAGACAGAAAAGAAATGGTCTAGTAAGTGCAATGTAGCAAAATCAGGAATGTCTGAAACAACTTTTTGATATTTTCCTTGGATTTCCTTGCATCACAGCTGAGGATAAAGACATAAATATAGGAGTTTGGAGTGGATCTGAGTTAGTAGTTCATACCTGATTTGTCAGATATTGTCTGCTGAGATGAGTTTTCCATGTGAGCAGCTAGATACCATGACTATAAAGATGTAACTCTGCATACAGAAATGGACAAGCCTTAACCCTTTAAATTTTCTTGTTTTGCAGAGGGGAGAAGGGTTACTCTTCCCTAATGTGACAGTTATAATTGCAAGGAAAAGAAGATGCAATTATATTTTCTAATCTCCTAATATTGTCATCCAATCATCAGAACAGAAATGTTTTTTTTGTTGTTCTTTTCTTCTTTATCTTTAGAAGCAGACAAAGGAAGACTATACAAATTAAAAAAAAAAAAAAATCATGACTATAACTCAATAGGAGCTAAGAGTGATCCCTTGATGATGTGTTATCACTGTTGAACTAAACTGAAACTACTGAAATGTGCTACCCTCCAAAGACTGAAAGTAAAATGTTCACCTAAATAAGCTTCTTAAACAGAAAAAAAAAAAAAAAAAAAAATCCATTATGCTTACTTGTATTATTCAAAATGAATAAAACTATTTTTTTTTTCTACTTATATAAACTACTTGTTCTTCTTCCTCTTGTAGTCAGTGTTTTCTTTTGAAAAGAGGAGGGAATATACTATGATTTTTTGTTGTTGTTGTCTTAGAACACTTCTGAACTTTTATTTCGTATCATCCTCAATGAAGTATAGGGCTGTTGGCACGTTATGAAACTTTTTGGTGTTTTCCTTACATGTGAATTCTCTTAAACAATGATCCTCTTTAAAAACAGACTCAGTAAAAGCTGAATTTATTAAAGGCTCTCATTTAAAGGGAAAAAATACACACTCTGCTGAAGAAAGAGTTAGGAATGGTTTGTGGAGTGGAAGTATTCTAGCATTTTAAGAGAGGGAAGCTCCAATCCAATGTGATCAAAGTCATGTCCCCAGTATCCCTTTTACTTGATGAGTGAGGAGATGTGCTATATCAGTCAGTTCTAATGCTTCTTACCTTCTCTTTAATCCTATGTCATTTGTTGTCTACCTCTCATATCTGAAAAAATTACAGTGATAACATTATTACATATGATATCTCAGGGAAAATCAAGATTACAACTACTAAAGAATAGTAACTCATTAAGATGTCTCTTTCAATGCATCAGTGGTGGAAATATAAATAGTGTTACTGATGTAGCTTTAAGGGGTTTTGTACTTAATTTTCTCTAAAACAGATGAACAATGGAACATTGATTAATGGTGGGAAGAAAATAAAGTTTCTGAATTACTAATAGGAACTATGTTAAAAGAATGTGAATCTCATAAATGAGAACTATGAAATTTTAATTTGGTTTTCCACTTGAGTAGGGAGGCAACTACTTTGGTAACAATAGCTGTAGACCATGATAAATAACTCATTAGAAGAATGTCTCACTTCAGTAAGAAATACAATTGTTATAGATTAAATATAGTGTAAAGAAGTACTTCTAAGAAGAGCCACATTCACTTTGAAATTACAATCAGAGTTTCTTCTACAGCATTCAATACTGAATCCAAAACCAAATAAAGGTTCAACCTAAGTAAACAAGATCAGCTAGTTAATTTAATAACACAGTAAAAACCATATAGCATAATAAAGTGATAACTTAAAATGGAGTTAACAGTCCTCAGAGGCAAGGGAAAAGAATAAAGTTGCCTGTAAAAACTGACTTCTAATCAAATTTGCTACTGCTTGTATATGTGAACTTTGTTGGGATTTTTTGAGCACTTATGCTCCGGAACAGTGGAATTAGGTAAGTTAAATGCTCCTGTATTTCATGAAGTTACAGCCATTCAACATGCTTGAATTGTGCCCTGTTTACCTTCAGTTATAGTAGTCTCTGATAACAATCACATGCCCTTACTTCAGTAATATCTTTGCCTCATTCCCTTACAGTTCAAAATATTTCACTGATTCTCCAATTTCATATTTCCCATGCTTTCCTGATGGTTGGGAATATAGACTTATTACATTTGTCACTACACTACTACCCATAAGTTTTACTGATTAATTAATATTGCAATTAATCAATTATTAGGTGTAGTTTGTGAAATTAGAAAATATTTTTAAAGTAGTGATGGAATTGAATTTCAGAGTTTTTTCCTTCAAAACATGAGTAACTTTTCTGTTTTATTATGATATTTAATTTTCTATCTTTCTTTATCTTTCAATTATTATTTTTATTTGCCCTAAGGATAGTTCAATACTACCTGTGACAGGGGTATGGATTTGAAGTCCACCATATGTTCTTTCCAACCTTATTTTCCATTATTTAAATAGCTGATTTGTCCTTTATTTTTTTAATCAGGCATTACACAAGTATCTCACAGTCTTCCTTTCTAGTGTCTTTTCTCTAAACTGTTCTATCACTGTACCAGTTGATCCAAGAAGAACAAACCAATACCAGTGAAACCGATGTTTTTCTTAAAAACCCTAAAACTTATATTTACCACACACACACACACACGCAAAAGCATTCCAACAGAAAATACCAATAAGGTATTTAATTTTGACCCACTGAAATACAAAACTCCCTGAACATACCCTGCATATTCTATTTGCAATGTCAATAGTTGTTGCAATAGCAATAATATTCAATTGTAGTTGATTTATGTAGCCAAAACCAGACCTTGACTATGAGGTCTTTCTTGTGATGAGTTTGTCTGTATCTGAGACCTTGGCATTTTGACAAGCTAAACAGAGAACATGAGGTGGGTCTTCAGGGGCTATGTTAGTAACCTAGTGCAAACTTACATACATGTCTTTGAAGACACAGATACTACAGGTAATAAGTCTCTGCTGTCAGAGCCAATAAAAAAAACAGGACAAATGTGAATCCCTGGAGATAAAACTGTCCCACTGATTGGTTCATGTCCACACTGCTTCAGAATATTTCTTTTTACAGCAAGTTTATCTTTAGAGAGATGGGTAGGGTGGTCCTAAGCAGAACCAGCTAGAGAGACTCTGCACCAGCTTGACTCTTACAAGCTTGCACAGTCACATCCAGGATTTTTGAAAGATAGAATTAGCTTATATGGGTGCAACATAATGTTACATTCAAAATCTTTTAATGGTCAAAATATGAACAGATTCTAAACAAAAAGCTATGAAAATGTTACTATAAAAATACAGTAGTCTATCTATTAATATTTTCTATCCAATTGCAAAGATACTAAATCATAGTCCAACTCATCTAATTGACACTAAAAAGTCTCAGTAGCAACACCATCAAAATTGTCACATATAAATTCTCTGATGTTTATGCTTTTCTGTGGTGTTAAGCTCAATTTTCCACTGCCTGTCTGAGAGTAACCTGAATGGGAACATTCCTCCTCTAACAGTGGAGGTTAGTGGGGTGGCTGACAGTTTACCCCTGGTCACTGGTTTCCTGTGCTCTTTACCAAGAGACATATGAGGTTGACAATGGTAGGAGTTTCTTACTCCTTTGATCTTAGAGTTGCTTGAGTTGCTTTCCACACATTTTCTGCTTGGATGTGCTTTCTTCACTGATTCCAAATTCCACATTATACTCAGTTTTCTGCTCTATTATCTTTGAAACCAGTTTCGTCTGACTCACAAGATTGCGTTCCTCTAACAAGCAGTAATTGACCTTTCTGATTCATGGTCTACAGTCTGGGTCTTCTGCTATCATCAGAACAGACATCTTAGTCAATATTAAATCTTGTGAATTGACCCAACCTGTTAAATGAGAAAGTACCTTAATTGTGAGAAGTGACTTGCATAAGGTCAATGACAGTTCTCATTATCTACTAGAAGAAAGGTATTTAACACTGTGTACTTGAGAATCTGGTCATTATTTCTTAGCTTTACTTGATTTCATCATTGTGTCATTCATGTTTTATTGTAGTACTAATGGAAATAATGATGCCCAAGTCTGTTATTTATTGTCACTTTAACATTGAGAAATTATCCTTCTGTGTTATGTAAATCAATAAGAAAAAGTAAGAATACTTAGAAATGAAAGGTTTATTTGAAAGAGAAAACTGGCACTGTTATAGATCTAAAATGCTTATTTCACAATCAAAACACTTCATCTTTGTATCTCAGAGCAAATTAAGGATAGTTGAAATACAGGAGGCCTTGAATAAATGAACATAGGTGTGTGGGTTTATTTTTTAATATTATTGTTACTATTAAAGAAGTATGAGAAAAAAAGGCCTTCTGATGTTAAAATGCTTTTTATTTTTATTTTGAGACCTTTGGAATTATATTGCTTCCATGTCATCCACTAGTAATACGTTTCTTAGAATTAATATTTACATATTTAGTCCTAGTTATTAATTGGAAATACCTTTCTAAAATGGCAATTACAATTATCTGTGATTCTGTAAGGTTAAATTTTCTATTAGAGATTCAGTCTGGAATTAAAAACAGTGTTAGGACACAAAGCAGAATCTGAGGACTGTTTTGTATGAGTAGGCCAAGTATATTTGGAATATACACGGTCTATACAGTTTAATATCTTGTCTCTGCTATTTGGCAAAGACAGAAGAATATATATGTACATATAATCATAGAACCATAGAATCATTCTGGTTCGAAGAGATCTCCAAGGGTCTAGATTCAAGAATCTTCAGATTGTCTACCTGGACTTTAGTAAGGTCTTTGACCCCACCTGCCACAGCATTCTGCTAGAGAAGCTGGTGGCTCATGGCATAGGCAAGTGGACTCTTTGCTGGGTTAAAAACTGGCTGGATGGCTGAGTCCAGAGAGTTGTGGTGAATGGAGTTAAACCCAGTTGGCAGCTGGTCATAAGTGGTATACCTCAGGGCTCAGTTTTGGGGCCAGTCTTGTTTATCAGTGACCTGGATGAGGGGATTGAATGCACCCTCAGTAAGTCTGCAGATGACCCCAAACTGAGGTGTGTTGATCTGTTTGAGCAATAGGCTGAGGTCAATTGTATGAGGTTTAACAAAGCCAAGTGTCATGTCCTGCACTTCAGTTGCAACGCGCCCAGGCAATGCTACAGGCTTGGGGAAGAGTGGCTGGAAAGCTGCCTGGCAGAAAAGGAGCTGGAGGTGCTGGTAGACAGCTGGCTGAATATGAGCCATCAGTGTGCCCATCTTGCCAAGAAGGCCAACAGCATCCTGGCTTGTATCAGAAATGCTGTGACCAGCAGGAGTAGGGAAGTGATTATGCTTCTGTACTTCATAACTCGTGAGGACACAGCTTGAGTACTGTGTTCACTTTTGGGCACCACAGTATAAAAAAGACATGGAGGTGCTGGAGTGGGTCTAGAGAAGGGCAACAAGGCTGGTGAAGGGGCTGGGGAACATGTCTGATGAGGAGCAGCTGAGGGAACTGGGACTGTTCAGTCTGGAGAAGAGGGGGCTGAGGGGAGACATTATTGCTCTCTACACCTACCTGAAAGGAGGTTGTCATGAGGTGGAGTTATTTTCCCTGTGAGGGTGGTGAGACACTGGACCAGATTGCTCAGGGAAGTTGTGGATGCTCCATCACTGGAGGTGCTCAAGACTGTTGGATGGGGCTTGAGTACCGTGGTTTTGTAGGAGATGTCCCTGCCCATGGCAGGGGGATTGAAACTAGATGATCTTTGAAAGTCCCTTCCAACTCAAACCATTCTATGATTCTATGATAAAACATGGAAAGTGGCTTGATGTGCAAAATGAAATCCTTCTCTGCAAAATTGAAATGTTAACACTAATTCATATTTAGACTTTATTGAATGTTTTAATAGTTTAACTGATATAGGAGAGGGAAAACGCATGCAAGAAGAAATACCACAGCAAAATGCAAATAAGGAATATTAACCAATAGGTAAGCCCCTTCATCTTTTTAAAATATGAACCATAAGTCACAAGATTAATTTAATTAAATGTTTCAAGTGGAGACAGGATTAGTTCAGTGTATCAATATGATATTGGTTTTGTGGTGTGGGACTCATTAACTGTGTCAGATATTGACATCACTGTGTTTCTTTTTAGGATCTTATGTTAAATTTATCATCAGAGTGAGGTTTCCCAGGATAATTTTACAGGCTATATTTTTAGTAGAACATCCAACAGCAATAAAACATTTAAAACTTCCACAGGGAAGGTCTCTAGTTTAAACTGGCTCATGGAGTGCATCTGTACATTAGTGCCTTTAAATGGGAGACAAAATGCTAGTTCTCCTAGTAGTATGCACTTAAATATTCTCTTTCTGTCAAAGAAGGAACTGTAATATCTACCAGCAAATTGTTTCCAAAAATATTAGAAAAATATTGGCAATCACCTCACCCATGCTTAAAATCCAGATTTTTCGTATCTGTGTTCGTGCAATTGAATGCATTTGTCTCTTTGTCTTCTAAACCAGCCTGGTACCTCCAAACCACATATCAGGAATTTGTAAGCTAAATACTGAAACATACTCACAAAGCCTTGCAAAATGTTCCTTGGCCTGCAAGAAAATTATATCAGGGATTCTTCTGACAATTTAATAATACAGAAAATGATGTTCTGCTTTGCCAATACAGAGATAGCCATCAGATGTTCTTCCTGTGCACTGCAGAACATGGCTACTGACACAAGGGGAAGTTGTATGTTTGTGTGTGTGAAGTCATTGACTGACTTCAGACAAAGAATGCTTTATCTTTATTGGCAAGCACTGTCCATCTGGAGTAAAACAGCTAATAACACGTGCCGACGGCTTGACATCCAAATGTTTCAGGAAGGGCTTTGTGTTGAACTCACTCCGTTGACTGCTCTTCTTGTGCCATGGACTGAGTGTCTGCTTGGCACTACATGTGCTGCTGGGATACATCCTCCAGTGTACCTTCATCTGAAACTGTTTTCAGATCAGGATTCTGCCTCATTTTCCATGCACATCACAACTCAAAAAGCTACACTTAATAAACTAGTTCTGATTAAATTCACTGCTGCAGGTAACACAGGAGGGTGGTATTCCCATCCCTCATATCTCTGTGTCTGTATGCGTGGGTTGGGGGTATGTGTGTGTAGTTAAAAACATAGTCATATAATTCTGACAGACCCTTATCATACACACGCTTGTGCAACTATTATTTCCAAATGCATTACCAAAAAAAGTAGGCCTTAGAGCATAATGGACTAAATTCCTTTGCTGTTTATATTTTTTTCATTTCTTTTCCATTTTACCAATGTGTTACGAATTTTCTTCCAAGTAGTTTTATATGTGCTGTATCAACATTATGATTTTTTCTGCTTTATTAGTGGAAAATTATTATTATTTTAACTATATCAGCAAAGCGTCTCAAGGAGTAATAAATAATTCTCAGACCACGTAGTGTTCTAACACTTTGCATTATTTATTTTCTTCAGTTGTACATTAGCAATTCAAACATAGAAATAAAGTCTGGCAAGATCCACCCAGGTAATGAGATTCCATTTTAAAATTTATAATCAGTTTAAATCCTACTTAGGCAGTTCATTCGAACAACTTAAGCTGAGTTTGATTAAGTAATTGTCCCAAACACAGAGCAATGAAGGCATCATGAATTAGCATTGAATTCTGAATTAAAATAGGTGTTTTGCTCCACTGTGCCAGCAACTCTTGTAAAGGTATTAATGGGTTAGCCTAGGTTGTTAGATAGACTAGTTTCTAGCAAGCTCATAAGGAAATATAAAAGTCAAGGCTTTTATCCCTATGACGACAGGCAAATACTGAAGAGAATATGGATCTTCAGACATACCAGAGAAGACATTTGTTAGTTTCTTAAACAGCTTGAAAAATCTTAGGGCATAAACCAGAAATTTAAATGGAATCTATTGTTTATTAAAACTACTGAAATATACATATAAATTAGAGACTTCAATCAGAAAATTTAAGTTCAATCTAACTTTTTTTTTTTTTTTTTTTTGGTTTAAGTATCTTTGCAATGGAAGCACTAAGAGAAAAAGTACTATTAAAAACTTGTGGAATTGCACATATCAGTTCAGGAAATTACAGAGCAAGAAGTCTGACATAAAATGCCACATCAAAACACAAAGTAACATAGGTTACTGAATGGATTATTTCTTCACAAAATTTTACTGGCTTCCACTGTGTTTCTGTGGGTTTATGTCATTGTTTGTGTCACAAATCTATTCAGTTAAGAATTTCTTGAGAGAAGACACTGTACATAGGCTTGTCAGTGGACTTATGAACATACAGACATTTCATTTATAATTTCATACATAATTTCATAATTTTCATACATTTATAATATTGTCAAAGAGTGTTACAGGATACTTGTGAACATTCCCACTAAATTATAATTAATATGCCTTGCAATGGGGAGAATAATGTAGGATCAGATAGGGCCTTTAATCTAGGAGGAAAAATCTAAAACAGAAAAAGTGTTTGAACAGAAAACAGAAATTCAAATGAGAAACTAGGCTTCATTGTTAAGCATAATGGAAAAAAGTTACTGACAAAAATGGAGAACTTTTTTCCTAATTTCACTGAAGTCAGGAAGGTTGTCTGTTAGGAAGAGACAAGCTGTTGCTCTCCCCTGAGTCTGAACTGTATGGTTGATGAACACAGAGGCAAGTTGTCACACATCAAAATAAAAAACTGGACATCAAGGTGTTGCTATTACAAAGTCCTGAGTCCCATTAAAGATAAATGGGATCATCAAGGCAGGTAATCACAGAGTCTGGGTTCGTTCTGAAGGAGCTCTTGCACTTAAGGAAACTACAGAACAGCTGCAAAATGCTTGTACTAAGACCTGTCTTTTGCCAATATAGGAACTAGGAGAATCTCTTGTCATCATATTCCCTGGTGATTATTAACCTCACACAAATTTCTGGTCATAGAAGCTGTGATATTCCAGGCAAGACAGTGGTTGAAACATACTATCAAGAATATGCCTAACATATTAAGAAACCACAAAATGTAGTGATTTTATTTGGTTCAGTCTGAAGCTCAGAAAATGATTTTTTTTTTTTTTTTAACCAAAAGCAGAACAAGGATTTTTAATATTACATAGAGTCCCTAAATTGTTAAATTCCTCACCTAAAGTCTACTTCAAATAATCCTGTAGCAGGCACCAAGTGAGATGAAAGGGATTACTTGTTTCAGTTCAAAAGCTATACTGGGCTGAGCTCCCTGGTAACAGCTAGAAAGCAAATATTTGCAAATTCAGTTGACTTAGTGTTTAAATGCCAAGCTTTAAATAAAAAATGCTAGAAACATTATTCCTACTAGAAGACACACTGCTGAAGCAATTACTTTGTAATACAATGCTTTTATATCATAAATGTAATGTAAACAAATCTTAATACACTCCTGTTACTTCCTCTGACTGGGAGGATTTCCCATAAAGATCTGCAAAGCCACACCACTGATCTGCTTGAAATCCATCTTGAAAGTCACTCCTTGACAAGAAAATAGGATTTTCAGAGTAGCTGCTGTCCCAAAGCTGAAGGCACTGACCTACAGGCAGACCTCTGTTATTGCCTTTATGTCTTTATCACCTTGCTCAACTAAAGAGTTTACAATATTTTTGTTATGGGTATGTTTTTCCTCAGCTTCTGTAAGACATCAACCACAGTGGTTTTAAGTGTTTACTTTCTAGATTACAGGATTAATCAGCTAAAGCCAAGAGAACTGTGAAAGGCAAATAAGTAAAATAAGCATATTGTTGACTGAGTTAAAATTTTCTATTCAGAGGTCTGCTTCTCCAGTGGATATATTTTATGAGTCTGCAAATCACAAAAGGTTGAAAATCACTGATCTAGCAAAATGGTATTCTATTCAATTACTTTGGTTCTGAGTCTGTAAGACTGGGAAGCAGTGTGTGAGCAGACTGTGTGCAGGATAACATTATACTGTATGCATCCAATTTCTTGTCTCTGGGATGCTCAACTAGACTCAAATCATAGCTGACATACGTTATGACATTTTCAAACTGGAAGCCCAGGCATCCTAACTCTGTCCTTTAAGATTGTGCTGATAGGCTCTAAACTAGTAGTAAGAACAGACTTTGTTAACATCGTTATATGAGGAGGTATCAATACTTGCTGGAAATTAAAATTCTTTATTCACATGAAGACTACGAGGACAATAAAAGCATAAAATTATCTGAAAAGTTGCTCTTTCTATGTCCTACATCAAAGTTTCTTGGAAGCTTGAATATAGAAAAACACAAATACCTAGCAAACAAAGCAAACAAGAATGCTGGGTTTGTTCCTTTTTTTTTTTTTTTGTCTTTTCCTTTTCTTTTGTCTTTTCTTTTCTTTTTTTTTTTCTTTTTTTTCTTTTCTTTTTTTACTTTGTCTCTGCTACCCCTTCAAATCTCAGAACCTTCGATGACACTGAAATACAATACAATGATTTTGTTATCCCTAGAAAACAGTTAATTCTGAATTATGGAGTCATGTAATGTGATTTTGTTTGGTTTCCTTGCACTAAAACTACCAACATTTGCAGAAAGTGTTTTACTTTTTTTGCCCTGCTTCAGTTTTCTGAGCAGTTTACTTCTACAAATTACCTCATTTGCTGGGTTCAATATGTATTAATTCTAGCACCAGGAAGAATACAAGACCAGAACAGCATAGATTTAGGCTTGAACTGTGACAGAACTGGAGTGTGATAACGCAATTTGGTAGCATGTGTCAAGAGAAATCTTTTTTATATTAGCAGTCATAAGTACTTCACAGCTGCTCTGTTATGCAAAACCACTGCTGAGTTATAGCTGTTTATTTATCTATTTTTATATTAACATTTCTTAAGGAATAGTTCACACTTACAGGTCTATCAGCCTTTTTGGTGATTTCATTGCATTTGGCAACTTAGAGACCTCTTCTTCCCTCTGTTGTGTATGCAGGGTTACTCTTACATGACAATTATGTCCTTTTCATCATATCAAAGAAAGCAAAAAGGAAGCTCCAGTTATTCTTCATCTGTGGCTATCTGGAAAAAAGTGACTGTGATCATTGTAACTCACCTGATCTACTCTCTACCCTTGCAACACTTGAGACCATTTGAAGATGCTACATGCTGAGAATATTGCACTGGGTTCACTGAAGGGTTAGTTGCTGTTACCTTTAGTAAACAGTTGCCAGATCTGCCTAAAACAATCACAAGTTCTTGCAGTTCTATTGCACACTAGCTGAATCTGGCATATGGCAGTACTGTGGAAACGATCCAGACATACAAAAGAATTATTTATTTTTTTAGCTTCCTCTTTACCCTAATAAAACAAGTTTGTTTGTTATTTTTGCTGCTTTTGCTGTTATATAAACATAGTGGGGAAACCTCATGTGTTTTATAAATTATGTCTGCTATAAAGCAAGCATTCTGTTAGTAACTGAAGCAGTATGAAAATTTAACTTTACTTTCCATTGGGTTTTTTGACTCTAAACTCTTATGGGCCTGAGATACCTCTAGCACTAAACCATGGCATGATTCTTATTCAGCTTATCCCAGTACATGTTTGGGATTTTTTATTCATTTTACTTTTTGTCTTAAAAACACTGATGTACCTCAGCCTCAGTGTCTTAGAGTCATGTGCTCTTAACATGAAGATGTACCAGGAGGTGAAACATTTCCTTCCTTTAACACTTAGCTCTACATAGTGTGCTATTATGCCCAGTGGGTTCTTCTGCTTTTGCTCTGTTCAGTTGGATAGTCAGATAAGCTTTTTAAACATGTAAGTGATGCCTCTAGTTTTTTTTGACCACATACAGGAATGCTTGTGGAAGTTGTCTGGACACTGCAATTTAGAATCAGTGCAGAGCCCAGCTGCAGACACTAGATATCTTTTCTGAGGTTCTTTCTGACGTTTTTATATAAAGTGGTGCTATGAATTATTAATTTCCACATTCAGTGACCTATTTTAATTTTATTAAAATGCACTTGGAACATGTATAGATTTTTAAAAAATAATTTCCCTTATAGAACAGAACGCTTCACTCATCTAGTTCAGATGTCTTATACAGTGTTTCATACAGTTTCTTTCACAGATGATAAAACTCCTATTGCTTATGTCGGTTGCTGGTATCAACTGAAAATCTATACAGATAATAAACTATAACTGGATATTTAACTAAAATAGATGCAGATTAGAACTGAATAACTATTTTGAAGATGGAAAGGGTAAATTCATACCACCTTCATTGGATCTCCTGTGCTAGAAGTGTAGTTGCCCTTCACAGACAGAAACAGAAGTATATTCTGGTAATCTTCAGGAAATAAATCTCTTTCCAGTTATTGTTTTATACTATGTTTATTCAGGAAATTTGTTTCTAAAAATATAAATTTGTAGTTTAAAACATTTCTAAAAATTAGGAATCAAAATCCATTGCCTGTACTACCCATCAAATTACATTACTCATAAGGTAAAGAAAAAAAGAATAAAATTGCTATTTTTAGACATGCCAGAACTTTCAGGGGTCTTTTAGGTTTTGGATTTTCTTTGGTTGATCAGGAAACTTTGAACTTCCACTGCAGTTTCACCACTTAAATAAAACACATTTCATATTCTTTTCTTCGTTTCTTTTATATGCAGCTTGGTTGCTTTTTAAAATTTTACTTACATACTCTCTGTTTAAAACTTGCAGTCAGGGAAGACGTTCAGTTAAAGAGGAAAACAGCAGAAATGTAAACTTTCTTGATTTTTTTTGTTGTTGTTATTAATGTATTGGATTGTATGGGAAGATTTTGGTATAGAGGGCAAGGGCTACAGGGATGGCTTCTTTTAGAAGCTGCTGGAAGCTTCCTGTGTCTGATGGAGCCAGTGCCAGCTGGCTCCAGGATGGACCTGCCCCTGGCCAAGGCTGAGCCCATCAGCGACAATGGTAACATATTTACAAAGGGGGAATATTTGCTGTGCAACAGCAACTACAGCCAGAGATAAGAGTGATAATACGTGGGAGAAACAACTCTGCAGACACCAGAGTCAGTGAAGAGAGGGGGGAGGAGGAGGAGGTGTTCCAGGTGCCAGAGCAGACACTCCCCTGCAGCCCGGGGTGAAGACCATGGTGAGGCAGACTGTCTCCCAGCAGCCCATGGCAGTTAATTGTGGAGCAGATATCCACCTGCAGCCTATGGATGACCCCATGCTGGAGTAGGTGAATGTGCTTGAAGGAGGCTGTGACCCTGTGTGAAGCCAGAGCTGGAGCAGGCTCCTGAACAACACCTATGAACCCATGGAGAGAGAGGAGCACATACTGGATCAGGTTTTCTGGCAGGACTTGTGACCCATGCTGGAACAGTGTGTTCCTAAAGGACTACACCGCATGGAAGACACCCATGCTGGAGCAGTTAGTGAAGAACTACACACTGTGGGAAAGGTTCATGTTGGAGAAATTCATAGACAACTCTCCTGAAGGAAGGACGCCCCCAGTGTAGCAGCAGAAGAGTGTGAGGAGTCCTCTCCCTGCAGAGGAAGAAGCAACAGAAACAATGTGTGTGATGAAGTGAACACAACCCGTATGCCCTGCAGGGATGAGGTAGAGAAATTGAGAGCGAAGTTAAACCCAGGAAGAAAGGAGGGGTATAAGAGAAGTGCTGGGGTTTAAACCCCCAGTCCTGAATGAGGGTTGACATATGGATGATGCCCACAATCAGGCAAGAAATACCCTCCTGACTGGATTTCACCCATGGCCTGGCCAGCCTTGGGTGGGAACCAATTAGATTCCCACCACCATGTGCCTCCCCCTTCCACATTAACATCTTGTCCTGCCTCCAAATTAATCACATAAAAGCTGGTTCTGCTTGCAGCAGTGTTGGGAAGTTTTCTTATGTAGTTGATGTACTGTGTAGGGTTTCCTGACTATCTGCTGTGAGTAGAATTCCTAGTGATGGTGGGACAAGACCAAGACCAGGCCAGAAAGAGGATAATGTATGCAATGTGGCTTTTCCTTGGCAGTTGCTATATGACTGAAATTGGACTGATGACCTGGCTTAATCCTTCCCCCATGACTTGGTTTTTGACTTGGCTTGCTCCTTTCTTTGATGCACCATGTAAGTGAATGCATTGAGCTATTTATGGTGTGGTGTTTAGACATCTCTTATCTTTCTATGTGCTTTGGAATGGGATGGTAGAGTCTTTGCTATATGTATACCACTAATGGCCTTGTCCTTCCTATTGGGACAAGCAATCAGCAAAAGAGTGGGAAAGGTGTTGTAAGATTTTATATCTTATTACTCTACTCTGATTTCATTGGTAATGATTTAAAATAATTTCCCCAAGTTGAGTCTGTTTTGCCTGTGACAGTTATTGGTGAGTGGTCTTTTCCTGTCCTTGTCTTGACACACAAGCCTTTCATCATATTTTCTCTCCCCAGTCCAGCTGAGGAGGGGGAGTGGTAGAAAAACTCTGGTGGTCGCTTGGCATCCAGCCTGAGTCAACCCACCACAGCTGGTTTTGATATTGTTTTAGCAAAATAGATAGTGCTCTCTTTGTATGTTTCTCCATGTCAAGTTTTCAGCCAGCGTGTCATAATCCAGAGAAGGTTATTGTGGTTAACTCTGATCTTAGGGATACAAGAAGACCATGAGAGAGGCCCAATTAATGACAATTTAGTTCTAGTACAGAATTCTTCATTTGATACCAATATGTCCTGCACTTCAGAAAAATTAACTTGTCAGTGTCTGCTAAAACATAACACTGCAAAATGTTCCTTTCTTTTCCTCTTGAAGTTTATTTTGCTCCAGTTAAAAAAAAACAAAAACTTCAAATTATGGTTCTAGTTAAAAGGATATTTGAAATATCAGCTGAATTTGAATATATAGAGCTGATAATTTTAGGATAAACATATATCAACTTTCCTATTTTCTCTACTGTGACTAGTTATATCTGACATCTTATTCAGAACCTAAAACATGAAATGTTATAATTTAAAGGGAGTCAGTCAAAACAATGCTATGAATTAAATTTTGAGGATAAATTTGGTAACATCTTCCAAAATAAAATGTGTTCACATAAAAATGTTGGTTGCTCAGTATTATTAATTTTTACTTAGGTATTCTGAGCCAAAACACACTGAAGTCAGTACAAAAATCTTACTGAACTTGAGAGGCTTTAGGTCAAGCCATGAAGCCATCTCACAAGCAGAGTTTAAAATACCTTTCAAGAAAAGGCATTATTCGTCATAATTTTTTTTTTTTTAAAAAAAAAAAAAAGAAACAAAGACCCCTCATCCGGACTCACAAAGCAATCAAGGATGAGAGCTAAGAATAGAACCCAATCTTTACTTGTATAGTGATAATAGTAATAATAGAATTACAATATGGAATGATGATACAGCATTACATAATAGAGAAATACTAGATAATTGTGACATTTTCCTTGAAGATATAGTCAGATGAAGGATTAATTCAGTGTATTTTTATAAGTGAGTCTCATGGATTTTATTGGAATTTCTTATTGGAATTCAGTTTCGTATTTGTAAACTAATTGCATGAAGTACAATCTGTCTTTACAACAACACTTTGCTTTTCTTTGATTTAAATATAGAAAATAATGCAAAATAAGGTTGGTATGCAGTGTCATCCTGTATTCATTCATACTGTGTAAATAGCATTGTCCTTATGTCAGTTCTTTAAAAACTCACAGAGATATGTACTACAAACTTATTATTTATGGCTTCTTTTCCAACAAAATTTTGTCCTGACCATGTCACCTATATTGTTTGTTCTCAGCTTTAATTCTCAGACCTTATATTTCCATTCAGCTGGATTCTTCTTGCTGTATATATTGTAACTAGAAAGTCTTATAAGCCCAAGACTTGGAGAACATAAAAATCTAAAATTTCAGCACTTCAGAAAAGACTCTGATCAAATTTTATATAAACTTTGACCTATGTTCATATGTAGATTTGCTTTTTTTTTAATACTAAAATTGCCGTTCTGCCTAGTGGGATTTTTAACGGATATATAGGAATTATACATAATGTATAAGGGGATAACTACTGAGTGCAGCTTAACCCAGTATATTCTGAAAAATATTATATAAAGAGGTGCAGATGGTTTCTCAAAGTTCAGTTTTCTCCAGCACATGGTTGTCAGCACAATTAGCACAGTTGGGCCAGCACACCGAAAGCATGGTTTTCATCTATTAATTTTTAGAGGAAGTGGGAAAGAATACCTACACTGAAGATAAATAGGTATTATGGCCTACATCACACCTTCAAAGCCCAAATAAGTTCATGATGATATGTCATTGAAGGTCTGATTACTACCAGTAACGGCAGGATACATGAAATTGATTTTGTTCTTCTACAGATAAGCAAAGCTATGAATAACTGATTTTCTATCAGATCTCTGTATTTCTGTAGGGGATTCTAGAGTTCTGATGGTGTTCCTTGCGTCCTGTTGCTATTTCCTGATGAAATTAGGTCTTTTTTTTTTTTTTTTTTTTCTTATGTGATATGCAAAACTAAATTTTCTATTACCTCACAGGGTTTGTTATTTCCATATTGGATTATCAGCCCTCATTTTACACCCTTTTCTACGGAAGAGGAATTTTTCCAAAATTTCCTAACAGACTTTATTACTCTTTTATTGATGATCCAGATAAGTAGCATGTTCTTAGTTACAAGACCAGATATTGATCAGTTTAATGCTTGCAATCTTATTATGTATATGTATTTTTTGTCCCCTCTAATGCTATCTAAATAACAATGCATCCAAACTAATGGTGTGAAAACAGGAAGTTATGTGATAAATATATACATATGTGTTCATATATTCATATATATATATGTTTGTGAGATGTGGACTTAAAATACCTAAGAGAAGCATATGTATAACAAACAAATGTTTCTGTATTTTGCACAAAGTTTGTACCTTTTTTTCATATTATCATAAATTTTAGGACACATCAGTACACTCTACTGAAATTCCTCTTTAATATGCCATCTGCTCTGTCAGAAGACCCAGACATTTCATTTTGGGTTTTCTCTTTTACTGCTCCATTGTAGTAAAGCAGAAAAAAAACTTTAATAAGATTTCAGGGTAGAAACTGAAGATCCTCTTAACTGAATAAAAGCAGAAACAACATTTTTGAAGAATGTAACCTACAAGCTGACCAAATTATTTCTTTGTCCTTGTAGACAGTCTTGAGAATCCTTCACCATTCCCCTGAAGCAGAGCTCTGCCTTTTGGGAGGTGGAAGTCCTGATCTGAATGAAAAGACAAGCAGGAGTAGAGTCTGTAAAATCACATCAGCACTCTCACAGTATGTAAGAATGAACCTTGTGTTGTTCAGCATATGAAAGGCTGCCTCATCCTTTCTTTCCATCAATCTGTCTGCATTTGAACTGAAACACAGCATTTCTCCAATACAATGGATTCAAGCAATGCTTTGGGGAACAGCCGAATGAGGGAATCCAAAAAGAAAGAATAATACAATGAGCATTCCCTTTATTGTGTAGATGTATTTTGCAAGCTTCATTTTACAATTATAGAGTAGGACTACATGGTTAATTTATAAAATCAGTAATTACTATGTGCTATAGCTTGTGAAAATTCAATAACTGATAACCATTACATTCATATTCTACTCAAGCAGAAAAAAATCTTGACAGTTACTAGTGTAGACTGAGAGCATTGTGTAAGATATGGTATTTGATAAGTCGATGACCTTGAACAGGCCATGTGTACTCTACTGTGGCTCACATTTAGGACTCGAGAAGCCTGTGTGTTACTAGTGTAGCCTATAATTATATGTGGATCCAGGGGTGGAATGTAGTGATACTGACCTAGAGAGCATTGCATGTTTAAGTGTCAGTGATCCATATCACAATTAACCTTAATGGGCACATGCCAGTGCTGTGCCACTCACACCCTTTGGCGGAAGGATGAATGGAGCCAGCTCACCATAACAGAGGAACCTGCAGGCAGCTCTCACACGTTACTGGTGATTATGTCACCTACATGGCCTCCCTTTGTCTGAGCAACATACCAACAAGTTCTCCTGAGAACTTCCTTTAGGGATAGAGGTGTTTTCTTGGGAAGGAGCTGGATAGTACCTTGAAGGACCAAAAGGAAGAGCTTCTCTCAGTGGTTAGGACATGCTCTGCACAGTGGCCAAGTGAAAATCAAAATTGGCTTTGTCTAATGCTTCATGAACACAAGTACCCAGAGGGACATGAGCTCTTCTTCTTAGCTGTGTTCCTCCTCTTACTCTGTCTTATTAAAACAGTTATTTTATTAAGCCTTTATTAATGGACATTCAGATGGAGTTCTGAACTAGCTCACCCCCAAATTCGCAGCTTACAGTTAAGGAAAACCAACCTTAACGATCGTAATTATTTCAGAAAATGAAATTTAAATGAAACACTAAAAAAAATTAACCACCAAATACACTTGGCCATTTGTGACCAAGAGATTTCTGCAGTTAGAAGAAAAGGGTTCCGTTGTCTCTGGGTTACATTCTGCAGGTAAGCACGGTCTTACCTGTCACTAGAGGAACAATAATGTAAAAGATGTAATATGTAGTGATGAGATTATTGTTGTCCTTTGTTCATAAGTTAAAAGATAAGTCAGGGAAATTTTAAAAGACAGTCCATGCTGGAGACAAAAGCAGGATTCAAAGAAGTGCTGACAAGAAGTGACTCCATTTGATATGAGGTCCATGTACAAATGTCAATAATATCTGGAAAATCAGATTCCCTTTTATATTATATGGTGCTATATCTCCAATAAGTCTGAGTGCGTTAATCAGCCTCTCAAAGAGTTATTTCAATGAACTATTGTTTTATCAATATGTCTTAATGACATACAAAGCAATATAAGCAATTTGTTGTGTTTTTATAGGAGATGAGATTCGGAGTTTGAGGAAGAACATTAAAAAGGTTATGAAATTAGTAAATATACAGACAATGCAACTGTAAAAAAAAAATGAGAAAGGAATATGGTTTAGAATTCTGATGGGGTTTGCTTTTAGCTAAATGTTAAACACATCCCTGGTGTTATGAGTTTTGGGTTGCTACGTGGATTTTTTTGTTCTGTTTTTGGTTGTTTCATTTGCTCACTATTTGCTTGCTGGCATCTGAGTAGAAAAGTGTCACAGGGTTCTCAGAACAGTACAGACAACAATGTTTATGTTTAAAAATGGCTTCTATCCCTCTTCAATCACTCGTGAAAGGAAGAGATTTTTTTTTTTCTTCAGAAACCCTGGATCTCTAAAGCTGGATATTTTTCTTGTGCTTTTCCAAGAACATTTCTCAGGCTGCTGACCTCTTCCTAAAGCAAGTATAATCAATGCTTTTAATCTCCACACATCAAGAATTTTATTTTGTTTCAGAAGATTGAAGAGGATCAAGAGGTAAATTTGAAACTAGCTCTTCTCTGATATCAGAGACCCTTGTCTAAACATAAAGGGAAAAATCCGCTTAGATTTTAAATTCTGGAAAACACTTTTAGCTTTTTTTTTCTGAATGTATGTATTTGAACATGTGCTAGAAAAAAAGACTGGTGTAGTAAGTTATACAGCAATTAAAGGATATTCTTTAATGTGATTTGGAAAGGAAAAACAAAAGGGAGTGTGGATCTGTATTCTTATGACTGCAAAACATTAGGCTGTCCTGTAGCAGTCGGGGTAGAATGTGTTTATGGCATTTTAAACCTCTCTACTGTTCACCAGTAAATCTCCTCTGCTTACCAATACAGTTTAGTTTAATAGCATACCACATGCAAAGGAAGAAGAAATAAAGCATTGGTGTCTTTTTTTGTCTTCATAAACTACATCTTGGTGTACTGATTAATAAGACTGCATTGACCTCAGTGTCAGTGCTGATAAAAGTAGAAGGTTCAGCTGACTGGTGGAGGTTTGGACTGCACTTAGATTTTTGAGTCGCACAACCAATATCCGTGGGATGTGACTTTTTTAA
Organism: Merops nubicus; assembly: GCF_000691845.1. NCBI lineage: Eukaryota > Metazoa > Chordata > Aves > Coraciiformes > Meropidae > Merops > Merops nubicus. The sequence goes on from NW_008629068.1 coordinate 30,258, forward strand.
AAGTGGAGGAAAAAAAAAATAAAGAATATAAAACTGGTATCTACAGTAGTTACAAACCCGTTAGATATCTGCCTGTTTTATACTAGTCAAAACTGTTGTACAAGCATAATGTATGCCCACTTGGAATAGCAGACTTGAATTAGTGTCAATAAAGAATTTGAATTCGTGAGTGTTTTCTTTGTGTGTATTTTACATTCTTCACAGTGGTGTCAACCTACAGTTAAAAGAAACATTTATTTTTAAACTTTTGCCTCAAATATGTTAAAAGGCAAGCAAAACAATAGGATTTAAATATTAGCTATTCTTTTATTTTGCAGTGACAAAAGTGGAATTAATTGATTGGGTGTGAAAGTAAACATAAACAAGTAATTCTTTGCAATCAAAGCACTCCTTGAATTTGATCTAATAAGTGAATATCTTTAAAATCGGTGGTCTGTTATCTTTAAAAACAGGTCATGTTTGGGGGATTGTTTTTGAGAATACAGCAGTAGGAGTTCTGACTGCTGCTTGCTCAATGTCAAATAAAGTATGTTTGCATTCAGACTTTATTTCATCTCCCCCAACACTGCATGCTTTTGAGACTTGGCTGGACAGGGTGTTGGGCTATCTTGTCTAGACTGTGTTTTGACCAAGAAAGTTTGGACTAGATGATCTTTGAGGTCCCCTCCAAGCTGGTATTCTGTGATTCTCTATTTTCTCTTATTCTACACCAATAAGAATTTTATGATTTGAGAAAAAAAAAAAGCCTGCATATTAATTTTTAATTAAGACTGCTGCTTAATGTCAGTATCACAAATCTGCATTTTCTTGGATTTGTAATATTACTACTCAATTCAGCATTTTTTTAAACTAGGATTTAATTTGTTTTGGTTCCCTCTGCAGAGTGTCTGATAACATGTTATGACCTTTTCATTATGAAATTTCAAAAAATGTTTTCACAAGACTGCAAGTGACATTTCTGCCAACTACTTCAAATAAAGTGAAATTTGACCTTCCACTCAGTGTTCAGAGTATGTTTAGAGGTAACAATGGAGTTATCTTTGAACATATTGATAAGAAGTGCAGTCAACAATTAGGCCAAACTTATTTTTTCAGCAAAATGAGTTCAATTCAAGCCAGTAAAAAATATAATGGTACATGACAAACATTTGATATATACTATAAACATATTTTTAAATAAATTATTGGAGAATACCAGACATAATTTTAATTTTTTTTTTTGGGGGGAAGGGAAAAAAAAAATCCCTGAAAGCTAGGTAAGCACTTAAAATGATATATAAATTCTTTGTCCTGTTGATGTATGCATTCACTTCGTTTTAATGGTGTCTTACAGTTGTTGCACCTGCAGACTAGGTAATCTACTAGTATCTTGCTTAATTCAGTGATTCCAGACAATTTCCCTAGATCAATCACACGATCACTGGACAATTATTTTAAGAGATCTCTTGAGAACCAGAATTTATATATTTCAGAGGATAATCCTTTCCCCTGGCAATGGATTTTATAGATATTTTTTAATTGAAAGAGTTCCTGAAGGTTCTATGATGAGAATTCATGACCTCTTCTGATGGTGTGGGGTGCTTTTATCTGGAAGCTTTCTGTTGGATTACATAATTTATCTGAAGGGAAGATTATTCAGGTCTTTTATATGAGGTTCTACAACAGCTACAATTAATCCTGTTGAGCTCTGAAGCTATCAGAGTAGGAAGGGTTCTGTTCTTTTGCAAATAAAAAAAGGAGATGACACTTAAAATTAAGACAAGTGTCTGAAGTAGAAGAATCTGCTGCCAGGTGTTAGGTTTAAAAAGAGTGTCAGATAAAAGTGATATAAAGATTCAAACTTCATCTAAAACCTGAACTTTAGACAATAAGGATTTCATATGAAAATTACAGTTTTCTGTAAGCTTAATAAATGTATTTATCAGGGCCAGTCTTGATAAGTGGAATTATAACTTAAAATTGAGATCACATGCATTTTTCCACTAAAGGAAATTACTGTTACAGTAAGATTTGTGATGCATGGCTTGCATCTACAATCTGATATGTAACTCAAATTCATGTGAAAATACTGTAGACAATCTGATCTCTAGTGAGTATACATGTTCATAAAATATGTAAGAAAAGATGTAAACAAATTTTGAAACTTTAAGATGGAAATATCTATTTTGGATAATCATTAAACAATAGTCTTTATAATGCAAAGTACATGACAGTCTAAGGAAATTGCTTTGTACTGGAGTTTTCCAGGCAATATATATCTAAATCTTTAACTGAAATAAATTACTTGCATCACCGTACTTTTCAGCGCGTCCACATGTCAAAGGAGAGTTGATTGACTCAAAAGGGGTAGACTTACTCCAGGAGTGCAAACCAAGTCTACATTACACATGTATGCAGCATTCTCTTCCATTAGCCAAGAGGCTGACTAGTCATTCTTCTGCCATAAACTACAGTTTCTCCCATTTCAAAATGACATTTTAACTTTAACTTCACTTTAACAATGAAGCTACACTGATATCTGTTGATTTCTTTTTTTTCCTCTGAAACATAAACCTTTAAGTCTAAGAATTTTGAGAGTATGTTGGTCATTACTGTCATGATTCTACCAGTAACTCTTAAGACATTTTCCTAATTGTGGGGCATATGCACATGATTTTGTATCCCAAGCTTTGGTTCCCTACTAATGGAGTTCAAGGGACCTACTGAGTATATCATTTTGCCCTCTTCCACACCAGGTTTTGTTCCTACTGGAAAAAAAAGCCATAAATATCAATGGTATGAAGTTCCATCTTGAAACATGGCCAGAAGACACTTGCATACAAAACCTGAAAAATACTCTGAATATAAAATTGTCCTGTCACTACAGGATTTGGCAAAAAGTCACTCTGTTTCTGTTTAAAGTCCTCTTTAAGTATTGAAAGCTGTTATAAGGTCTCCGAAAACTCTTCTCTTCTCCAGGCTGAACAACCCCAACTCTCTCAGCCTTTCTTCACAGGAGATGTGTTCTAGTCCTCTGTGGTGGTTTAAACCACTTTTA
>NW_008629069.1:0-34535 GCF_000691845.1 Merops nubicus
AGGGCCGGGGGAGAGGGGGGTCGGGCTCTCTGTAGCGTGGGCCCTGCCGTAGGGTCTTCACGTTTAAATTGCTGAGGGCTTTGGGCCGTCTCCTACTTAGTGTAGTGCCCGAGACGCCGTAAAGGAGTCTATGTACCCCCATCTGCCCCCTCCAGCGCCCCAGGTTCTCTCCCTTCGGCTTCTCTTCCTTTCCCCTAGCCCCTCTCCTCGTCCCAGGCCGTGAGGTGAGGAGGGACGCTCCGTGGGGTTTGTTTTGGAGCTTCCTGGAGGGGAGGAGCGATACCGCCAAGAGCCAGATGTTGAGCTCTTTTGTTTTCAGAAACTGCCTGATAAGTCTTCTGATAAGGCTTCTCCCCCTCCCCAGCTGGAAAGATATCTTTGTGTAAAAAAGCCAAGGAAGGGAGGTTTCGAAGGAGCCAGCCGTAGGAGGCGGTGAGGGCCCTGGGTCCTGGTCGAGAGCTGGGATGGGCGGTCACTATACACAAGGCCTTCTTTCTGTTGGACCTGAAAAACGACTCTGGTGGCTGTAGCCTTGTCACTGAAAATACAATGTCTTCCAGCTTCCAAATGTTCTATTAAGTAGTTTGCTCTGCTTCAAACAGTGGAGCAATCTCTTTGGTATGCTTTAAGCATATAACCTTTCAACTGTGCGAGTTTTGAAGGCTTTTTATGGTTAGTTGTGATTATAATGTTGGAAGTTACAAATCCTGTCTGAGTAGTCTTGTCACTAATGAGAATTAAGTTGTGGAATGTTTTCCCATAGTCGTGTTTTGCTTTCAGTTTTTTTTTTTGGTGTGGACTTAGGTTTCTTTATGGATTCTGTGACACATTGTGAGTTATGAAGTCACAACCTCTTAAGAAAAAGATGTATGTTGACATACCTGTTGCAGAGTTTTGTATAAGAGTTCCTCATTAAAGTTCACTAAATTTAATTAAATTTCATATAGGTGTGACTGCCAATCCAGTCTTTTTTTTTTTCCAGTTAATTTCAAAAAACATCTTAATTGCTTTCTGCTGTAAGAAGAGCTGTAGGGTAGGCTATGTTCCTGAGCTATCTGTCTAGTTAATAGATGTGTGTGAGAAGTTTACTTGTTTTTAAATTCCTTTGTTTTCACCCTATGATCTCATGTAGTCCAGAAACCTGAGTTTCCTGGCACTGCTGCTTTGATGTAATGTTTGCTTGAAACTGGACTGTTTTGGAGCAGCCTATAGGTTGGGGGAGCTCAGTGGCTTTTGTCTTTTTTTTTTTTTTTCTTCCTTTTTTTTGGTATTTCAGTCCTGCGGTGGTCTTTGGACATGTTTTCTTCATTGGGGAAACTGTTGGGCTGTTTTGATTCCTCATCATTTTGGCATTGCAATACATTAAAAAGTTGGTTTTCTGAGGATAAATTGTTTGACTTGTGTTCTTGTTTTTTTTTTCTTTTTTTTTTACAGCATTGTCACTGATGTTGCAGTTGGTGTCAAGGTAGGATGTACACTTAGCAAATAAGTGGGCAAATTATTGATTCAAGATGAACTAATTTGAGCATCAGTAATTGCAAGCTGTAAGATTTTAACTAGTCATTGTCAGCTGATATAATTGATATTTAATCAGCAGTATATGCTTTATTAACCAAAAATCCCTAGAGGTTAATTGGAGGCTCTACACAAAAGACTGTTCTAGGCACTGAACTGTAAACAGTAGTTCTAGATTAATGTAGTGGTGTCAGCTTCTAATTTTAAAGCTTAATTTTGCAGATGTTTTTCAAAACAACACTTTCTCACTGTTGCATGGTGACTGTAAAAGACATGTTCTCTTCCTCCCTCCCCCCCTTTTTTTTTTTTTTTTCAAAACGGTTGCCTCTGAAGTTAAAAAAGAAGTGACTGTCTATAATAGAACACAAAAATGTGGGAAGTAGAATTTGTTATGTAGGCAAAGAGATGGGCATTTGCTTTGCTTTACTTTTTATTTCTGAAGTTCAGAAACATTAACGAATGCATGCAAGCAATTCTGTTTCAGTGGACTTTATAGCTATACTGTGTAGCTGCCTTTTCACCTGAAGCTGATCTATGTTAACTGCTTAGTAAGCCAGGTTTTGCCTAGTAAAGCTCTTTGGCTCAGATTCAGTATTGGTCCTGCTGGATTTGGACTAGGTCTTATATAATACAGCTGACCTGTAGACATAGCAGCTATTCTGTGAGATGTACCTGTATTATGTTTCTGAGCAAGCTTGCTTCTAGGAGGAGCTGCAAGAAGTCAGTTATGTAGATTCTGGACCCATCTGTCTCCACTTGTTGGAGCAGTATTGGAGACCAGCTTAACATCACTCTGAATCCAGAGGGAAGTGTAGTTATTAAGTACTTCTGTGGGAGCTAAACCAAATCAGTAGTATGAACCGGCATGAGTCTGTCTCCATTGCCTGGGAGGACAAAGTGTTAACTGATTAAAACTTCTGGAATGTATTTAGTGGCTTAGAGGAATTCTTAAGGAAGTTCAAATCTTTTGGAAGTAAACTGCCCCACATATCTTTGAGGCAGAACAATTTATAAATTCTCCTCAACTATGTCTAATGAAGAAGCAGTTTCAGGTAGACTGTGCATTGCTTGAACCTTGAATTCTGACATTCTCACTTCAGGAGAAGTAATGGATTCATTGTTCATTTAATTCTTAACTATGAGTGACTTAAAATCTTAGGAGAATTTGAGTGTTCATGAAATGCTGTAAGCAGGTAGTGTGATTTTTGGAACCATATTTTCAGATATTAGCCAGACAATGAAATAAAGACACTTGAGCTGACATAACTGGTTGTTCTTGTTGATTGTAGAAGTTATATCATGAATATAATGTTAGAAAGAAGGAAAGGCAGGTTTATCAGAGTGATTAAAATACAAGGAAAGGCATAGAAGTGTCAAAAAGATAGTGTTCTTTGCCTTGTAAAAATGGACTTATTCTCTAGATTTTAAAAGGAAACAATCCGGTTATGCATGGAAGTAGTGGGAATGAATAAATATGGTGATAATTTTCTGAAGAAAACTGTTAAATATGGGAGGACTAAACTGGATTGTGTTCTGGAGCTTCTGTAATTACCTCCACATACTAAAAAGAATGGAAAATGGAATTTCTTGCTAATTGGTACATGCAGTTTGGGTAGCAGTCTAATGCTAGCCTTAGTCATGTTTTGTGGAAGGCCATGTGAAACGTTTGTCCTTTATGTTCTCTGGTGACTGTTCATTGCGCTTGATGAAGGGATCTTTCAAAGTTGAGGAATGCTTTTGGTATACAAACAACTGGGAACATTAGTCTGTACTTGGCTGTTATCTTTTCTTCGGGGTGCTTTGGGAATGTGTAGGGAGCAAGTTTTGCATCCAGGGAGTGAGTGGCAGCAGCAGTTTTAGTGCTCTTTTGACACTGCTTTTATTGTGACTGGAGATAGCTATTGGAAGTGGGCAGGGATTTACCTGTGTGAAATAAATTTATCTAGCTAGCATATTTGTTTCACCTGGTGCCTTCTTTAGATTTTGCATCTACTGTGTATGTGCTGATCAGTTATGCAGCATGTTTGTGCTATATTCAATTATACTTGGAGGAAGGGAGCATGAGATATGACTGGGATTGTGAAATATCACCCTTCTGTTTGGCAAACTTTATCATCATCAGTCATGCTGATACAAATTTGAAAGTTACATTAACTGTTGCCTGGCTTTTTTTCCCCCTTAAACAGAAAAGTGAACATGTTAGTTATATTTTTAAGCTCATTTGTAAAAGAGTGATAGTAGAAGTTAACTACTGTAGTCTGAGAATTGTCTTTGAGTTAAAAAAAAGGTCTTTTCAGCTTTGGGGACTGCATGTGGGCAAGGAAAGTATAAAGTAAAAGGAATGCTTGTTTATAGTGTTTTACTAACAGTTTTATAGTCTCAGGTTTACCTGCTGATGAGGCTGTTAAATTTGAAGCTCCTACCATTTAATTGTGCTGTACATTTTGATTTGACTTACACATCAAACCATTCAGTGTTCAGTCTTGATTTGATTTTGGTGTTGAGTCACCAGGAATTAATACCAAAAGCTGAGAAAGACAGAAAAATGCAAATGGAGGTGGGAAAAAAACCCCAAATACCATTTGATAACTTGATTTACATAGAGTAGATGTGGGATTTGTGTAACTCAAAATATGCAGTGGGAACATGCTTCCCAGATGAAGTCTGTCAGAAGAGCAGTGTGCTTTAATTTCTGAAAGTGTTAAAACATGTCAGAACCCTGTCATAAGTATATATGAGGCAATTAATATTTGATTTGGTCTGTAATGTCTTGTTTTGCTTAGATTTTACATTTAAAATGCATAGACTTCTTCATGCATACTTGAAAAAAATTGCCATGTTATGTAAAACGTTTGCTTTTTTATTTTAAAAAGGTACATTTCAGTTGCTCTGTTTTTATTCCATGAGGTCCTTAAGTTCTAGTCTCAGACTTCACATTGCTCACTGGCTATATAGGTTTGAGTATGAGAATCTAAAAAGTGTGGTTTGAATTGCTGTCTTGTATGCTGTTTACAGTTACAATGCTTTAATCTGGATAAGTATGTAAGATTTGGCACTTGAAGTGATAGTCTTTTCCAACTATTGAATATATGAAATATATAATTTATCTTTTCTCTGGAGTAATTAAAAGAATCTTCAGAGGAGTATAAAATGTGGTGTAAAGAATATACAGGTACAGGGAATAATTTAGGTGAGCTTTTGGTGCATATTGGAGATGGTAGTTCTCTTTTACTGTATTTCATTGTGTGCCACTGCAGTTTAATGTGTTGCCTTTCTCCTGGATGGTATGCATAGCTGTGCGGTAAATAGAGCCTGAACAACTGAGTGACTCATTTTGTGTACATGCCTTGCACATTTCAGAGTGGCTGAGGTGTACTTCTACCTCATAGGAGAAAAGCATCAGTCGTTATTTCATGTATGCATTATTTGGTACATAGCATTTTGGAATTTGTGACATTGTTGACACTGCTTTGAGCTACGCTTGCCAAAAAGTGAGCTTCAGCTGCCAAGTGTGGCTAGCCCTGGTTACAGCTAGGAGAGAAAACGAATCTATTCCTGTAAACACAGTTTTGTAATGTGTAAAGGTGTGGGAATGGCCTTTTTCTCCAAAATTCATGACAGCAGCCTTTGCAGTATGCTTAAGAAAAGAGGGGATTCTTGGTGTATTTTTAATTGGTTATGTTAGGGTTGGGTAGAGGATCCTAAGCAGCACTATGCAAGTACTTTCTGATGGTTTTTGAAACAGTAATGTGTCACTAGGTCCCCCTCTTTCCTGGTTGCTAGAATTTTACATGGGCGAAGTGGTGTGGGGGAAGGGCAGTAGCTAAAACCAAAAGAGATACGAGGTGATGGAGGGAAGGAAAAGAGCATGAAGTAGCAGCATCTGTAAGTACTCTTGCAAGCACTAGCCACTTTTTTTTTTTTGTTATAATTCAAGTTTTGTGGGGTGATACCTTCTCTTACAAAATTGCAGAACACTGACCCTTTTTTGAGAACTGAGACTTTCCTTGTGGTAGAAAAAAAATGTGGATACATTGTGACATTTTATTTGAACTGTACACTATATAATAATCTGTGTAGGAAAAAAACCTCAGAAATTTTTAACAAGTTGTCAGAAGATAAGTTTATACTAAACTTAAGAAATGAGAAAGTGTATTTAAATAGTTTTTTCCTTTCAGTTTCTTTTTTTTCTGAAATCTATTTTGCCTTCACTGTCATCATTCTAGATACTTAAATAAAAGGGAGGGAGTGGTAGGGTAAAAACCTGTTTGACTTGTACAGACAAATGCTGTGCTCTGTTGTAATGTATTTAAAATGTTAGAATTATAGTTTTGAGCTGTCTTTGCATGTCTAATATAATTACTAGTAGATTGCTAATAGATTAGACAAAGTCTGCTAAGGGCAATGATAGAAAAATGGATTGTTTGTGAGTTGGAGGAACTGTTTTAATTTTGTTTAAGCTAGGGTAATGTTTTTAAATCAACTTATGACTAAGTACTTAGTCATAGCAACAGTAGACAGCAAAAATGTGCAGAACATTCTAGCAGTGAAGTAAAAATTGTGTTACCATGTTCAGAAGTTTAGAACCAACACCTGGATTTGTCTTTTCAGTGATGGTATAAGGAACGTGTCCTTTGTGACAAAAAATAACTTCTTTCATTGAAAGACATCTACTCTCTTTTTAACAGTAACTCCTGTAAATTGACCCTGTTTGAAATTTCATATTTATTTCCAGAACAGTCTACACCGATTCTTTTTCTTTGTAACTTTTTTTTTCTTAATGTTCATTCTGCTACCATAATATATGTAGAAAAATAAGGAGAGCTGAAAATGGAGAGAAGGGAAAAATGTTGAAAATCAGTTTGTGTTCTGTAGGAAGTATGCATCAATGTAAGGGAGGCTTAGTACACCTATTTGATATGTTTTGATGTTTGTCACTGATTGAAAGTCACCTACTTTTCATTTGTAATGGAACATCTATATTTGCATCTTAATTGAGGGGGTTGTAGGAAGAGAAGTGTGGTCACCTGCACTGTCTGAAGACTGAGCCAATACCAGCATGAAAATGTTTCCCACTTCTCAGAGCTTTAGGCCATGTTTTCACAAGCACATCAAGCTGCATTTCAGTTTTCTGTCACTTGTGCAACAGGTATGTGGGTTCACAAACCCAAACCTCTCTTGGGAATGTAACCAGGGTAAAGCTAAGCCGGTAACAGTGGGTTACATGCTTTTAGTCAGATTTGAAAGCGTGTGGTTGCATAAATCCTTGTAGCAACATAGAATTGGGGAGGACAGAAGAGAAACAAGTTGTTGGGGCCGGGGAGAAGGTAGAACCATTGCTTTTGGCAGTAGCTGGCTAAGTTGAGGTTGTGGTTTCACAAACTATAAATGGGACTGTGATGTTTGCTTTAGGAATTTGTGTTTCTTTTTTTTATAGCTGCAGGCACATAGAGCAATTTTTAGCTTTTCATAAAATTAGTTTTTCTATGAATGTGTAACATGAGTATTGAATTACAGACAAAATAGCACTAGGACTTTTTAAATTTATTAATGCAAAGTAACAGAAAATCAAGTAGAAAATACCTTCCTTGTGCATCTTATTTTGAGATATAGAAACTGCTACTGAAGGATCAAACCTGTACATGTAGGTGCTGTGATTCTCTAACCAGAATTCTGAGAACGCATCCAGGTGGTAGCTCCAGCAGGTTGTTCTCACCTGTTCTAATTTACTACCTGTTATGTACAGCTGCTTCAGCGTAGCACTCTCTGGTAAAAGTGGACTAGAAAGTCTGAAATACTGGAATAAATTATCTTGTTTGTCTGTTTTCTTCTGGCTGTTTAAAGTGTCTACTGGTACGTGACTAGAGTCTTGCCTGCAGTTTTTCATTAGAGTTGAAAGTTTGAAGGTTTCCAGATAAGGCGTGGTGGCGTGTTTTAAGTGGAGATTTGATTCCTTACTCTTCAGTTTAATCATCCATCTTGATCTTCATATGCTTTGAGAAATTTGGCTCTTTCCCATGTATTTTGAGAACCCTGGGGGCTCTTCAGAGGAATTGAGACTTGTCTCCTTTTAGTCTTAAAGACTCCCGATTTCCTTGATCACGCGCTCTCAATTTCTAAAAACTGTGTGTTTTCGTAGATGAGGTAAGTGGCCTATACCATGCCTATAGTTGCAAGAAAAAAAGAATAAAAGCTTAATTTTGTCCTAGATCCTTCCCAATTGAAAAAATGAGTGTAAAAATGGAGACGTTGGTTGTTAGGCTATATAAACCGTACATGATTGGCTGAGGACAGCATGAGAAAGAACTGAAGTGGGGAAGACAGTACAAAGAGTAAGTATAGAAAGGTCGTCATATCGTATCCACTTAGCTTCATGCTGAATTAAAAGCAAGTGATGTTATTAAGCACCTATGGAGATCATGGCCTTATATGATAAGATTACATGCTAATATAGTTAAATAGTGTAGTCTTGAAAAAAAAAATCAAGTAGACATTCTCCATATATGCAAGGCTCTGATGAAGTGATAACAAGCTTATAGTTCAAACTGTGTGCTTTGTAAATACCTATGAACCTGCATGGAATATCTTTTGGATTGTATATTTGGACTTGTCCTGTCCTGAATGAGACTTCTGCACTTATGATAGGTGTAACAATCAATTGATTTGGTAATTTGGGTTGCGTGTTTTTACAGTAGTTCTTAGAGCGTAAGGCAGATCAAGCGTTTCTTCTTCACTAAAGAGTATTTGAGGGTGTATTTATGTGGTGTCTCATTAGAAGTGTATCCTGTTAAAAATGAAGCATTCATTAAATTCTGATCCATTGCATGTAAACTGAACAAAGTTTATAAAGGCGGTGTTTGAGGGTTTAAAGTGTGTCCTGTTGCTTGCAACATTGTCCCCAAGGTTAATTCAGACATTGAATAGTGAAGCGGTGTGTTTGCAAGTATGTTTCTGTTAGAGGGGGATGTTTAATACCTAGGCTGGAATTCTTAGATGTTTCTATTCCTCTCCTGTAGTGCCATGTTTCTGTCTTTTAGATTGTTCCTGGATGTTGTTAGAAATGAAGTGTTTTACAATGCTGTTAGGTTTCTTTAAATCATGAGACCTGTATCCTAGATTGTCATATCCTTTGGGAAATCCATGCCTGTAGGCTGGGAATGACTGTGGTAAATGTGCAGTGCAGCTGAAGTTCCCCTTTTCTCTTTCATCTGGGAGAGGAGGGGAGAGAGGGATGGGGGGTGAGGACGTGGTGTGTGCAGTAGCATCCTGTTCTTGAGAGAGGCTTGTAATATCAGCAAATTTGAATACCATAAATGAGAGGATTTAACAGAAAATGTATTTTTCAATATCTTGGTGTGGTATTTATTTTTTCTAGTGGGAATTTCAGAAATTATTTTAGATGATGCTGTGGACTTTTTATCAAAGTGCAGTTTTGTCACTTTTTTTCTGTTTCTAGCAGTACTGGTTTAGTGTTCTTATATTGTAGTTCATCCACACGTGCTACTGGTACTATACACTAAGTTTGTTATGTTGGGTTCAGCCGTAACTTCTGATCAGTGTCTCCATAGCCCTGAATTATTGGCGAAAGATGATGACGTTTCTCTGTCATAAAGAGTTGTCAAAAAGTACTTTGATGCTTAAAAGACTAAACGTATATGGTAACTCTCAAACCAGAACTGTTACTCTATGAGTGTGTGTGGTTGTGGGGTGTTGTTGTTTTTTTGTTGGTTTTTTTTTTTTAAAACAACTTGGATGTAATAAAATCTGGGTATGTTTGAAATATTTAAAGCCCTATCTGGAATGTGAGGAAAATAGTTGGCAAAGACTTATAAATAGTCTATTTTTTATTTGATTAGTCTGGAAGGATAGTATGACTGTAATGACTTCCTGAAATTACATAGCTGCCTAATATAACCTGTGATAGCACGAAACTTTATAGTAGTCTGTTATGGGAGGGGAAAAAAAAAATCCTGCTCTGTAAATCCAGTTTGTATTGTGAAGGATTCTGAGTTGGTGATGACGGCTAAAGCTGGGAGCTAGGAGATTAATTTGCTAAGCTAGGGGCTTTTTCTTTCTCCTTCTATAATTGATTTTGTAAATTGTAGAAGAGACAGAGTATATACAATAAGTGTATTCATTTATAGAAATTAACTGAAATACTTAAGTCCTACAAATAGAAATATTTCGATTTATAGTATATTAAATAATTTTTTGTATATAATTTTTAAGTTTCTGTAAAATACATATACCAGTTCAAGACTTTGGACATTTCCCATCTTTTTCTGAAAGTGACCCTACATGTTTGTTTGATGTTAATTCCATTGGTTGAAGCCATAACATTAACATGCTGTTTTCACACCAGGAATGGAAATGCTCTCATGGGGGCAATGGTGTGATAACATGGGCTTCATTCAATGGACAATAATGACTCTGCAATAAGTTTAAGGTTCACTTGCTGCAGGAAATGAGTTTGCCATTTCCCTTGTTTATTTTGTTTAATGGTATTTTGGTAGATGCTGGTTTCATGAAGAAACATTCTAGCTATCTCTGATATGAATAGGTGTTTAGCTTTTTTGAAAGATTAATGTTCTTGACATTGTTGGCAGAGAAATATGGCATTGAAAACTTGTGCTGTTGAGGACTAGCTGTTAGATGACCTATTAATAGTGTAGTAGCAGTTTGTACTACTTTTGTCCTTGAATATCCATTTTAGCATGAGGGAAGGAGATTATAAATTAGTCTCTTCCATGTTGCTATTATAGGAACTTTCCTTTGCAGTCTATGACAAAATAAAATTGCGGGTTTTTTTGTTAGTTTGTTATTTTAACTTGCTTGGCCATTTCTGTGATCTGTGTTCATATGATCCTCAGTTTTGTTATATGATCTTAAACTTGCTTTTATTTAGAACACAGCAGTTAGCACAGATGGGGAAAATAGTTATGTGAATGTTGTTCTTGGATTGCCCATTCTTCATTGAATGTGACTTGTGATGTTCTTCAAAGATCTGGCTTTAGTTTCTTTTTCTGTGAAACAATCAATGGAATTTACCTAAATTATTTCAAAAGTTTCTTTGCTTTGCATGATATGGCTAGCAGAACTGGTGTGCTTTAGAGTAAGGCTAGCACATATTCCAAGATACTTAGGAAATAGGTTATAATTCTGAAGTTTGTGTGTAAGGTAGCAGAATGATGAAGAGCTCTGCTTGGACAAGATGCCAGTCCTTTTTAGCCTAGCAACATTTAAAAGAGAATGCACATAAAAACAAAGCAAGCACTCCAAACCACAAATCGTATAAAGTCTTATCTCTGCTGAATAAATGTAAGTAAAATAAGTTTTAATGTCTGAGCTGTAATTCAGGGGGTGTTTGTGTCACACAGTAATGCCAGTCTAAGAGTACACATTGGCTTACTTGAAATCCTTATATTAAATTGCTTTACTGAACAACTGTCATCTTAAGATAACCCTTTTAAAGTGAATGAGAACTACCAGGCAGTTACTACTTTTTATTTTGTAACTTAGCTGCTCTGTGTCCAAGTACATCATGAGTCTTTTGCTGCATAGCTGATTTTAAAGTTAGTGCAGAGGTCTCCAGGCAGCGTAAGAACTGATAAGGAAAATTAAACGTATCTATCTAATAAGATGATTAGAGTAAGAGATATCTTTGTCTTTTACCAAATGCTTGGCAAGTATGTATGGGAATGAGTTAGCAGATGTTTGTTATACATTTGTGATTTCATGGTGAACTGGAAGAACATTCCACATGTGAGCCTGTACGTGTGTGAACCAGACTTGTGAACACTGATGTGAATAAACCAAATGTAGAATATACGATATGTGCCAATAGAAGGAATTCACATCTACGTAGTCTTCTGAAGCAAAACTCCTAAAACTTTTTGAAGTGTAATGACAAAATCTTGTGATTGACTCTGAAAGTATTAATAAAATGAAAAATTGTGTTTTAAAATGAAAACTCTTAACTGTTCGTGAAACACAAGCGCAGTAACTGAAGATCCAGTCTATTGAGTAACTTGTCTTTTGGATTTTTTTTTTGCTGTGGATTAACAAATTAACAGCTTTTTGCAAGCCTTACTAGGAGCCAGGAATTTATGTAATCACTCATTCTAGTAGTCAGCAGTTGCTGATGTAAGTAACTTTTTGAAGCTGAAGACAGCTCAAATTGAGATATTTCAGAATTGTCAAGTTCCTGCAGGTTTTGGCAAGAACATTGATTATGTACTGGGGATACTTCAGCTGTTTATGTAGAAATTGCTGTACTGTTGCAAATAATGCCTGGCATATTAAGGGGGAAAAGAAATGCTGTTGAATTATCTTAATATACCTGACTGTGAACTGGTTGATCCTGTGCTGCTGCTTCTCCCTGCCCAGTTGAGCTGCCCAGGCTATGCATAGGGGCTTCCAAGCCAGGCTACGTGGGTAGCTGTGAGGAGATTCATTGTCTAAGCTTATACTGCTAATAATCTTGAACTTTACAATATTCTACTCATATAAATATCATGTTAGAAAAATAGAATGTTGAAACACATTCATTCTCTTAAAATTCTACTGAGTGCCTGGGTTAGTGTATTATCTTTAGAGTAGAAAACAATGCAGTTTGAATAATGGAGAGTTTAACTTCTCTAACATATTTCTCAGGTTTGTCCAGCTAAATTTTTTTTTCCTTTATATTTGATTAGAGATCTGTCCCTACGTTGAGAAGGACAAGATGTGGTCCATCTCATGGTCCTACCTAATCTTTTTGTTAGGCATTGTTCAATTTTAAAGGATCTCTGTTCTTGACTTGATAGGCACAGCTTTATTGATTGTGACGTACTGTTGAGAGCTTAGCATATTCAATAAACTGTAAAAAGATTCTTCAGAGCTGATGTTGAAAACTGTAACTCTAATGGCTCTATATGTGCATACACAGATACACTATTTTTAAGAGCTTTTGGATTTCAGATGTGGTTAAACAAACTTGAACATACTGTTCTGTGTATGGATACACATACAGTGCACTATGATCAAATGGTAAAAGTTTGATTTTATGCATCTTGCAACCATGCTGCCTGGAAAGGTGATATGGTTAGGTTAATTTAATATGCTGTGTTCAGGTGCCCTGTAGAACATATTCACTGTCTATTCTTAAGATTCTATTGTTGTATCCACAACAGAATTAAAACCGTTTATTTTTATAAAGATAGGCAGTAACTGTTTTCTTTCCTCAGTTCCATTTTAACAGTGACCTGAATTAGTGTTAAGGGTGCTGGGGAAATAACTTCCAAAGTGGGGAACAAAGCAATAAGAAATTAATCTTCAAAAGATGTCAGACTTACTCACTTGCAAAAAAAAAAAAAAAAAAATTGAAATTAAAGCTGTATTTTTGAGAGCTGAAGTCTTGAGGGATGCAGGGGGTAAAATAAAGTGAGGGAAGGGGGACTGAAGGTGTGAAAAAAGGACAAAAGCCTCTTCAGCCTTGTCTGATGCTTATCTTGCAAATCATAGGAAAGGAAAATATCTTGTAAGTTTTCACTATAAACCCTCCTCTGATTTTTGCAGCACATTTTTGAATAATCTTCAAAACCACCATTTAATTTATATTTATTGTGTTTTAAGAATTATAATGAAGATGTAATTCCCTGCCCTAGAGTTGTGTTTTGCAGGACAAATAGGTGTCCCCAAAATGAAAATTGATAATTCCCTATGAAGACATGTATTTATTCCTTTTTAAATAGGGTTGTTAGAATTGAACTAAACTCCATATTTCTGTTCGTATAGATTTCCCTTGTAGTCTGAGCTAGATATAATTTAAGATATTTGTATGTTAAAATATTAAAACAATAAATCAATTTAAATGTTATTGAAATAGACTAGATATAGTTGATTATAATAATATTTTAATTTGAAATGCTGGACAAAATTATTGTTCAGCAGTTCTCGTGTCTTGAGGTGGCTTCATTTCAGTGGTGGGTGAAACAACTCTGCTTAAGCTGCTCATATTTCAAAGAATGCCATGTACATATACTGTTTTACTTAGATTTCTAGTTGTTGCACTTATCTGAATAGAGGAAGTCTGCCAAATCTGAATAGGCTTGGTTATGCTTGCTTAAGTTCTTCTAAAGGTTTTCCCTGTTAAACTGCCATTTTTAATATAATCTTTAAAAAAACCACAAAATAGAGGAAAAAAAAAAATCTTACTGTCTCTTTCTTTTTAGAGAGGATCTGACGAACTTCTTTCAGGCAGTGTACTCAATAGCCCGAACTCTAACATGAGCAGCATGGTAGTTACTGGTAAGTGATGCCCTTTCAAAGGAGAAATCTTATCATTTGTACTTGGACTCATTGCTGGTTTACAAGTGGAGAACACTGAAACAAGAATCTGTTATGCTATAGAGGGATAAACTGTTGGCATGTATTAGACTGTAGTCACCTTGTGTATACTCACAAACCTTGGGTATGTGAGTAGTCCCATAGGACAGGAAGCAACTTTCAGATGTCTGTACACTACATTGTTCACGGATGATGACGCTTGTCTTGTGCAGCTGCCTTCAGAGTAAGGAATCGCAACTACCAAGCAAAGGTAAACGGTTTAACTCCTGTATGACAGCAGCTTTTTCACCCAGAGACACCTGTTGAGTTTGGGCATTACAGGGGAGAATCCTATGCTGGTTTCATAATACAGTACGGATTCAGGAAAACAAGAGTTTGCTGTGTTCTAGTTCAGACTGCTAAAGCAGGAAACTTCACTTTGCTACTTAAGTCTGAGATCACAGCTGTAGAATCTCAGAATGTCAGTGCAAAGTGAGTTCTTTAGTCAAATTTCTGGTGATGTTAGCTGGAAAGGCTTTGCATGAGTTGGCACATGATAAAATGCCTTCTGTTGCAGTTAATGCTTCTGTATGTTGCATGTGTATTGAGTTCCCTTGGAGGGATCGCTTCAGAGGTCTTGGTTTTTCCTTTCTTATTTTTTTCCTGGTTTTTTTTTTTTTTTTTCCCTTTTTCAGAGGAATTGGTTCATAGCATCAGTGTTGCTGGGCTTTCCAAATAGTTGCCTGGCTCACTGCTTTAATGGGCCTAATCAACTTCTCCATATTTACGTGTTGAGCACCATAGTCGCTGGTATTAACAGACTCTTTCCTTTTAATCTAGAAGTGAAAGATTGGGACTCAGGCTGTAATTTCATGTTATATCTAGGGTGTTGCGATGGCAGCTCTTGCCTGAATGGGTAGTTCAGTGTTTTCTCATCCTCCATACTTGGCACAAGCAGAAACACAACACCTTCCACACCAGCTCTGTATGTTTCTGCTAAACTCTCTCTGTTGGAGTGCTCATACACTTGCCGAGTGAGCTAAGCCAGCATTAAACTGTACTGCCAAAAAGTGTAGTTTTCCCTTGGAGCAACTTACTCATGAATTACATGGCTGCGCAATTGCGAGATTCACTACAGTGTGGGTTGGAGGAGTGGCAGCAAAAGAGAGAATCACTTCTATTGGCAGTTCTGTAACCAAAAGTGAAGAGATGGACTTTTTTTTAAATAGACAAAAAATGCAGTGTAATGCATTCAGAACTCTCTTAGAAAGCCAGAACACTTACTTCCACTGTTTTTCTTCTTGCTTGTTCATGAAAGAGTTCCCACTTCTTGTTTCTTGACATCCTCTGCAGCCCGGGATATTAGTGCTTCAGTGATTTGCTTTACTTGAATGAGAAAAGGAATGAGAAGGATTGTGGATTGTGTGTGATGGTTTGGATTTGGGCAATAGGAAGGGGAGGGAAAACACAGTCCTGAATCTTACCAAATTTTCCATATGTTTTCAGACAAATGTATAGTTCTGGAAAGATAAATGCAAGTTAATTTATCAAAGGAAAAAAAATACTAAAACCTGTAAGGAAAAATAGAAATAAGTTATTGTAATTTAGAATTTTCAGAAGAAAAAAATAAAGAAGCATAAAACTTTAAATAGAAATTCTTTCCTCCTCAAAAAGTTCTTAAAATTAATTGGAATGTTTTGGTTCCTTTATGAGTACTTGGGAATTTGGTGGATTAACAAATACAGATTCTCCTTCCAACTTTGCTTTTGTTTTCTACCATTTTTAAGCTGATTTTGGGGTGGTTGAGATGTTTCTTTGGTGGTGATGCTTTTTTTTTGTGGTGAGTTTTTTTGTTTGTGGTTTTTTTGGTTACAAAAAAATAAGTACTTGTGAGAGTTTTCAAGTTAATTGATTCTTTACATCTTATACAGGTAAGACCTTGATATGTCTCTAGGTATCCAGAACCACAAATGACTTATCAGAAATTAACAAGAAAAAATGATCTGAGTAGTAGCCTAGTTACTGTAGTATCAATTGCCTGTTAGAAAAGTTTCTCTATTAATTGTGCAAAACATGAAGGAGATTGGTGGAAAAATAATCCCCAAAAAACCCTAACCCAGAGATCTGAATGCAATATTCTAATGCAAGCCATTCTCTGTAGAAGTCAGTGGAAGGGCCAGTTTGGATTGTGAGTTTTTTTTGTTTTGTTTTGTTTTTTGTTTTTGTTAAGTGGTTTCATAAAATCACAGAATGGTTTGGGTTGGAAGGGACCTTAAAGATCATCTAGTTCCAAGCCCCTTGCCATGCCGCAGGACAGGGCTGCACACGCCCCCAGCCAACCTGGCCTTGAACGCCTCCAGTGTTGGAGCATCCACAGCTTCCCTGGGCAACCTGTTCTGGTGTCGCGGCACCCTTAGAAATTAGGAAGAAGTTCTTCACTATAACGTAAATTTACCCTCTTTCATTTGAAGCCATTACCCTATATCCTATCACTACAAGCCCTTTTAAAAGGTCCCTTCCTAGTTTTTTTTGTAGGGCCCCTTCAAATACTGGAAGGTCACAAAAAGGTCTCCCCAGAGCCTTCTACTCTTCAGGCTGAACAACCTAATTTCTTTCAGCCTGTCCTAGGAGGAGAGATGTTCCAGCCCTCTGATCATTTTTATGGTCCTTCTCTGGACCTGCTCCAACAGGCCCATGTCCTTCTTGTGTTGAGGACCCCAGAGCTGGATGCAGTACCCCAGGTGTGGTCTCCTGAGAGCGGAGCAGAGGGGGAGAATCACGTCCCTTGACCTGCTGGCCACACTTTTAATGCAGCCCAGGATCGGGTTGGCTTTTTGAGCTGCGCTTGCACATTTTTGGCTCATGTTGAGCTTTTCATTAACCAGCACCCCAGGTCTGTATTTGTGCTTGGGATTGCCTCAAACCAGGTCATTGATGAAGATGTTAAACAGCACTGGTCCCAGTACTGACCCCTGAAGAAAGCCATTCACTCGTCTCTGTGTGGACACTGAACCATTGACTGCAACTCTTTGAGTGCAGCCTCCAGCCAGTTACTTATGCATCAAGTGGCCCCTCTGTCAAATCCAAGTCTCTCCAATTTAGAGACCAAGTTGTTGTGTGGTACAGCATCAAACATCTTGTACCAGTCCAGGTAGATGACATAGGATGCTCTTCACTTAGCACTAACAGTGTAATTCCACTGTAAAAGGCCACCAAATTTGCCAGGCAGTCTGCCTTTGAGAAGCTGTATTGGTTGCCACCAATCACCTCCCCTTTGTCCATGTGCCTCAGAGTCTTCAGGAGGATCTGCTTCATGATCTTGCCAAGCACACAGGTAAGACTGACAGGCCTGTAGTTACCAAGGTCTTCCTTCCTTCACTTTTTGAAAATGGGGTTTAAAAGGGGGTTTCCCCTTTTCCAGCCAGTGGGAACTTCACAAGACTGCCATGACTTTTCAAATATGATGGAAAACCACTTAGCAGCTTTATCTGTCAGTTCCTTCAGGACCCGTGGATGGATCTCATTGGGTCCTATTGACTTGTACACCTTCAGGTTCTTTCAGATTTTTTGCTTTTTGCCTGCTTTTGTTAATGGCATTAAAACCCTCTGTAGAGCAGGCTAAATTTGTAGTTCAGTGTTATTACTGTTATGGTATATATCTTCCCGTAGCTCTCTTGTTTGTTATGATCCTGGAAGTGCTTTTTCTAAATTTGTGCAGTTTTCAAGTTAAGATTGTAGACACAGAAGTAATTAGATCTGAAATGGTAACCAACACACTAGTTTTTCTGTTACTATCTTCTGAAGCAAAATTAGTTCAGACATCCTTTATGTCCAAATTAACGTCTTCCTTTTGCTTCAGTTCTCTTGTTACTTTTCCCTTTAAAAGAAATTTAAACTTTAAAGAACAGAGTTGGGTTTTTTCTTCCTGTAGCCAAGGAATTGTAGTGTTCAATCTTCCTCAGATTTTCTAGGGCTTAAGAGAATCTGTAATAATTAAGTTGGTTGTAAGTCAACATGTTGTAGAAATTGTCCTGCTCTTTAATTGTTAAAACTAATATATCTTATTGCCTTTTTATTCTTAGAGTTTGGAAGT
Organism: Merops nubicus; assembly: GCF_000691845.1. Taxonomy (NCBI): domain Eukaryota; kingdom Metazoa; phylum Chordata; class Aves; order Coraciiformes; family Meropidae; genus Merops; species Merops nubicus. The sequence goes on from NW_008629069.1 coordinate 17,915, forward strand.
GCCATGATATTATGAGACCTGGTCATTGTTTTCTGGTTTTGACCTTATTTCTTTCAACATCATATCCCATATTTTTCCAAAGGAAAGAGTCAGTTTGTAATCCTCTGAGCCTTACTGGGGAAAGTACAAACAATCAAAAGCTGAGTTGTCACTATTAGTTCCCTTACAGGCCTAAACGCAAAGCAAAAACTTGTTAATCATAGCCTCATTTCTTCCTGAATCTCCATGGTAGATTGTCTAAGTTGTCAAAAAAAGGACCTTTTTATGGAAGTGGATGGTTTTGGTAGAACTGGGGGGCTGTCTTCAGGGGTGAGACTAGAGGTGAGGTTTTTAAAAATGATGATACTACCCTTTTATCATGGTAACAGTTGCATTAGGTTTTTGTGGTATTTGGTGGCATACAGTTAGAAAACTGTAGCATTTTAATGTTTTTATAAATATTCTTGATCTAATTATATTTATCAGAAAAAGGTATGAAAGATGCATGCTTTCTCTGCCCTGTAGGGAGTCTTATATATATATTAATCCCTCTCTATTTTTTTTAATGAAAGAAACTTGCATTCTTTTCATTCTTACTGATTTGAACCAATGATAATTTGATAATCAATATGGAATTAAGGACAGTACTGGCATGTTGTACTGCTGTGCAAAGGACACCTCTCAAAATACAAGGCCTGATCCTTGAGCATTTTCTAAACAACTTTGTTATCATTAGTCATCTTCAAGACTATAAGTGAAAGCAAATGGACATAGTTATATTAATATTCACTACAAGTCAAGTTACTGTCTTGAGTACTTTGTGTGTCTTTTGTAAAAGAACAGCCTTAAAGTTAGAAAATTGAGGATGACTTCCATGTGAGTTCTTATGCCACTTGTTTCTGAACCCTTGTACCTCCTGTTTGGACTTAATTTGGTTACTGTCCTTATTGTTGTGGAATTTGATTTCAGTTAAACATTTATATTTAAGTATACAAGAATTTATTTTTTCCTGAATTAGTTAATGAGCAGTATGGCAGAACATCATTCTGTAAACATTGAGGGAAGAATCACATCTACTAGATCAGAACTTCTTGCAAGGGAGAACAGCTGGTAAGGTTCCAGGTCAGCAAATATTTCAGCTTTTCTAAGAATTTCTCTTTTTGAAGTTAGATACTTAAGTTTCTGAGCTTTTTAGCACCAGCCGACATTGATACATTCAAGTTGTATTGTCAGAGCCAAAACTGCTGCTTGAACTGCTAGTAGGCTTTTGTTCAGCTTTTCTGAAAATATTGTTAAAGTCTTGTCCCATTTTCTGTCATAATCTTGCTTAGTTCTGATCTCTTGGGGAGAGTATAACCCCTCTCAGAAAGATCTGTGAAATTTTTTTTTTTTCCATGTTGATGCACAAGAGACTTACTGGAAAGGCCATTTAGGGAAACTTAAATATGGTTTGTTAACAATATTCTGAGAAACCAGAACTGAAGCCAGGAGATTTTAAAAACTATTTTTGAGTCTGGGTGTTTTTAAAGAACTTAGTTATGCACATTGTAAGTGGTTGTACATATCTTTTGTCACCTTTCAGTGCTGTATACCTGAGTTGCTTATTCTACAACTTTTAAATCAAAGAAAAAAACAGTCCCTTTTCTTTAAGGATTAGAAAAGGCATTTACTCTGTGATTTTTTTTTATTTTTTTTTTTTTTTTTATGCAGAACTTCTTGTGAGGCTTTTTTTAGGCAGAGGACTGCTTAGTGGAAGTTGTAGGAACTGTTCAATCTATATACATAGAGAGATGAAGACACTCATACTGCATAGCTGAAATCCATACAAAAAGTCTGCAGTTTTTTAAAGGAAGTAGATTAAAAGTGAAAGAAGTTGATGAAAGCTTTATCAAAATTGGCTTGTCAAAGACAAGGGATTGAAGCAGAAGCATGGGAAGGTGTTTTTTTGTTTGTTTTTTTTTTTTTTCCATAACTGCCACCATTGTCATTGTTCACATTTGTGTGTTTTAAGTTCAACCAGTAAAACAAATAACCTCACCAAACTCCTGGAGGTATAAACTATACTATTAATCTTGATCTTGATTTTACTTCATTAGCAGGGATTGTTAGCAGTGACTGTGGTAGGTAATTCGTTGTATTAAGAGAATACTTAACGCTGAGACATACAAGCTAATAATATTTCAAGTGCTGTGTTTAATTCAGGGAATAAACATAGATGTGCTGGTTTTGATGGCACATTACATAAAATGGGTTATTAGTTAACATTAATGATGCCTAGACATAGGTAATTCACTTTTGAAATTTGTGAATTGATTACAATTAATAGTAATTGGAAAGATTTGTGGTAGTACAGGACATGTGATCAGAAAATGTAATCATTTAATAGCAGACTATGCTTTTAACACTTTTCAACACATATAAATGGGTGTGTGGATGAACTAAATTATAATGCTCTGAATTCCTGAACAATATGTCTTTTGTGTAAATTAAGAAACTTAAAAAACCCCACAAAAATACCCCAAAAAAACCCACAAAACCAACCAAACAAAAAACCACACAAACCCACGAAACAAACCAGAGAACCAAACACCTCCCAGAAAATCAGGAAATAATAAAATATGGCTATTTAGTTAATTTCTATGTATATCACTATGCTGTGGTAATTCATTTGTGTTTCACTTCAGCTGTGTTTCACTCTGGCTGTCATATGTTTATGTATTTCAAGGACCAAAGGAAAGTGCGTTAATTTTAGACTTTACAACGTCGAACAGGCATACTGCCATATCATGTTACCATAATTGCAAGGAAAACTTAAAACAGCACAGTGGGTTTTGAAACAGGTGCAGCCTATGTGAAGATGTTCCAGTTCAAAGCTGTGTAGTTAATTTTTTAATTGCTTGATGGTGTTTGCTTATTTAAGCTCAAATTCCTGATAGGCAGTATTCTTTGTACTGTAAGACTTTTATTACAGATTGTTCAAGATTTTCCTTTGCACATGGCCCAGGTCTATGGTAAAAAATCCACCTATTGTTGCAGGTTAATGATTTAGTTCAAGTGATAAGACTTCCACAACGTAAGTGGCCTAGCAGTGCAGGGATAATGGAGTACAAAATACTCTGAAATATGAAGTCTAGCAGAACACACTCATCTCCCAAGCCTCAAAACAACCCCACGCACCAACCAATAAAGCATAATTAACACACAACATGTAACCTTTAATTTTTTTAGTAAATGGAGACTTCAGAGAATGTCATTCTTCATGTTTTGTGTGATGTTTTGAGTGCGGTATTTGCTTTTTGTTCTTTCTCTCAAACATTTTAAATTCTACAGTTTTATCTTTAGCTTGAACTTCTGAAGATGTCTGTACTAAAACAGAGGTCCTGTTTTCTTATTTTGGAGACCTGTTGGCACTCGTGGATAAATTTGTCAGTGGATCAGACCAAAGGTCTCTTCTGCCTCCATTCTATCTGTAACAGCAGGCTAAGTGTACATATTTAAGGAGAGAACCTCAGAACTGAAGCCACAGTGGTCTGTTACACCCTCCCAATTTGTTGCTTGTGGTTTCCTTCAGTGATTGTGTTCAATAGCAATTGCAATATTTAATCTTTCTGTCTGGTCATAATTCACAGTTGTAAACTAGGTATCTTCATAACTGTGTTGCCTTTCTCTTAGCCAGGTATTTCCTGTGAGGATATGTCTTATATTGTACTTGTTGATAATGTTGAATTTCATATACTTAGCTAATGTGAAACAAGTACCACCTTCTACATTAGCAACAAAATGAATAGTATTGTTAGTTATCTTATTATCTTTAATGTATAAACTGATTGGAAGATGAAATAAGTGTTTCAGGAAAGTAATTATTTACATTTTATTCTATAGTTGGTGGTTGGTGTGTGTGGACAGTTGTGAAACAGTGTCTCCTGCAGAAAGGGTGTTTATCAATTATGTCACTAGTGCACATTTGCAGGGATTTATGGGCAGCATTGTATGATTAATTTTTAAAATTTTCACCCCTTCTTTCCAGGAAATAAGAAGTGAAAACAGTTTCTTTACACTCTTTATAGTTACATTTACGTATTAGGAGATTGTTTAACTATGAAAGGCTATTGTAAAGGAAAATTACATATCTAAAATTTCATGTATTTTCAAAGTTAAATTATGTATTTTTGGCCTCAGAATACTTTAGGTCATATTTATGTTTCTCAAAAAATAAATAAAAGTGTGCAGAGAAGAATTCCTCTAGGATGAAATATTATCAAAATGTATTTTCAAAAATAGTCATCAGCAGCAAGTAAATTATTCACTGTTTGCTAAGAGTAATGCTAAACTTCAAGATCAGTTTTTCTGCAAAAACTGCTTGGGCACATTGAATCTTCATAGCTTGAACGATTGAATGCCTTGGACTTGCAGTATGCATTGTACATTGCAATTAATTCTGTTCCCTATATGTATAGGATTCTATTTCTGTGTTTAATACATGAAGAGTGCTATCTAAAAATGCAGGGGACCCAAGTTGTTCATATAATGGCCATGCATAGGCTTTACCAATTCTTAAGCATTCAGTTTCACCAACTTGATTTATTCTAAATTGAAGGAACTCTGTGCAATAGGGATGTGCCCTATGTATCAATAACATTTCAACGGTAGCAACCTGTTCAGGTGGCAGAATAGTGCTTTGAAGGCCATTTGTAGAGATGAGATTTTGTTTAGAAACAGACAGCTGTCTATAGACAGGTGTCATATGGAAACTGGATTTTTCTTCTTTTTGATGGTGAGCCAGAGAGGGCTTACATCAATGCATTGGCTGTTACAGAACAGGGCTTTTTTTTCCATATCTTGAATTGAATATAACAAATATTCAGGATTAGATTTCTGATTGTTTAGTGTGTGTGTTTTTTTTTTTAAGTGATATATTTAAGGCTGTAATGTGATTAGTAGATGAACTGATACTAACCCTGTGTTTTAGTCATGCTATTCTCACAGTGATTTATTTTATTATTTCTTTTCCCCAGTGCAGATATTGTAGCATTATGCTCTTCAGTGCATCTGTGAGAAGTTGTTTTTGGACTAATATATATCTATATCTGGTCTCAACACTGATTGAGTGTGGTGAGGGGCTTCAACCTGTTTTCCCCTGGGAGGCGAGTGCCACGTGGGTGTCTCGGCCTCAGTCCTTTCCCCCTAGTTAAACTCACAAACAGCCTGACCCGGTGCCCCTTCGGTACAGGTTTGTGACAGCATCTTTGTATTTGTTAGTGGCAAGAGGTTTGAATTGGATCCAGCTTTTCAAGTCTGGTGAAAACCAAACTGCCTGATGAAATAGCTACTTCCCAAGAAGCTTCCAGTGTAACAGCAGTTCCTCAGCAGTTATTTCCCCCTCCAACATCCTCCTCACAATTCTGTCTTTTTTCTGTAAAAGGAATGATCTTTCAGGTTGCTTGTTTATTTCCATAGGATTCATTTCTACCATAAACAATGCTGGTGTTCTAGTACCTTGCTCTTCTTGACTTACCTTTTTTGACCTCTAGGCTGATACAGTTTGTTAGAGAATGAAGTTGATGTTTTAACAGTAGTTGAATTCATCTTTCAGTGGCTCTGAACAGGTTGTGTTCCCATGTTTTAAACATTGTGCTTTTCTATTCCCAAGTGTAGTTTAATGATGTGCCTCCAGCTGAGAAGTACCACTTAACATGGCAAAAAAAGAGACTAAAGTTAGGGAGAAAGGTGCCAAAGAGTCTTAATACAGTGCCAAAAAGTATTAGTAATTGTTCTAAAAGCTAAATTTCATTTGTTCTACAGATGTTATGAAAAATCCAGTTGTGTATGTGCATATATCTTTACTATATGACATACAAACTTTATTATTGCCATTTTTGAAATAGTAAATTTGTGTTAGTCTATGCTGGCTGAGTAATCAAAAGGAGAACCAATACATGTTCTTTTGCCTTTCAAAAACACTCATAATTATAATAATAGCAGTGATGATAATGTTAACTTCTTCCATCTTCTAAAATCCAGCATTAATTGTTTTGAAGTAAATTTTACTTAAGAAGGTGGTCTTAATTTTTTTTATTACCAGTTCAGTTTTCATTGTGCAAGGTATACTTCTGTCAGTAAGCAATAAACAATTTCTAGCGTGGTTGCTTGCCCTACTGCTGAAAACTCTTTGGGCATTTATGTCTGAGTCTTTTTATGTATATTATTTTAATATCTTTATGTATCTACCTGTTCACTTAATTTATCACAGGTACTTGTCTGTATAGCTTTTCTTTATAGTAAGTAAAAAGAGTTTAAAGAGTAGTTTAGTAGATGTTTAAAAAAAAGATTGTGAGATTTGTATCTTAAAGCTGTCAACTATATAGGAAAACACTTCTTTTACACTGGTTCTTTAAATGTACTGCAGCAAAAATTGAAAAACTCTTTAGGTAGCAATGCTTATAGATTTAAAAAAAAAATTATTATTAAAGGATTGTTTCTTTGCAAGTATGTATATGTGGGTGATTGTATTCTGGCCAGTTATACTTCTAGGAGTAACATTGGGACTGCCGAAAGAATTATTCAAATACAGACTTCAGTTTAAAAAATAAAATAAATAGGCATTATGCTATGGAAGAGTTAGTCTGTCAAAATTACCTGTTGAAAACCACACAAAACAGCTTTGTAGGAACTGATCTGAGCATTCATGGTGCATACTTTTGTGATGATGTAATAAAAACAAGTTTCTTACCAGTTTCAGAAAATCTTTTTGTTTAGAAACATATTTTCATTTTCTCATTCCTCATTGTTAATGTTTCATATATAATTTTTGAAACTTGGGATTAATTGAAATTATTTTGAAAACTTAAGTTTTAAAGGCATTGGAAGTCTAGCTTCTATATCCCTATAATTCTATTCTTTGCAAGTTTGTAGTATGTTATTTGTAATACATTTTTAAGCCTGTCACACTTTACGATGTTTCTTTCTAGTTTTTTGTAGAGATTTAAGTTGAGAATCAGGAAAGACTATTGTCTAATGAGCTTCAGTTGAAAAAAAAAAATACTTTCATGAACTTTGGCTGTCTGTCACTTTGAGGATCAAGTGCTATGTTGTGTAACTTTAAACAGGTGAAATCTGACTAATCAGAAACCCAGTCTTCCCAGGTTTTCCAAAATTATACAGGTTAGAGCCTTGTGCAGACTAAGGAGGGACCTCAGATCCTAGTTCAGTATGTATTTCTGAAATTTTGTGTTCCATCACAATTTGTCCTGTGCTGCAGACCAAAATAAAATCCATGCTGTTGCATGGATTTCACCCCTTTTAGCATTGTCAGTTGGAGGTGCTGCTAGCTAAATTTTGACCAGTTCCAATGCCGTTAGGTTTTGTTGTTTTATCTGCTGTAGTAAGTTGGAAAAGACTTAGAAAGTGTTCTGCAGTTCAAGAACTTTTTAAAAAGCTCAGTCCTGGGTGTGGTGTCTTTTTTTTTTTTTGGGGGGGGGGCTGTAGGAGAGTTAAGGGATTACCTCCCTCTAAGGCGTAGTATTTTTAACTAAGATAACGTCTTGAATTTTAGTTTTAGCTAGATCTAAAGATAGTCAAAGTGGAAGGTAGAAACATTCAAATTGGAATGAAGATGTTTAGCTATTAGAAGAAGATATAAGGGAGTGAGGGAAACAGTTCCTGGTATATAGATTTTTTTTTTTTTTTTTTTTTTTTTTCCCCCCCCATCATGGAGGATGACCTTATTCTTTGAAAAGCAAAAAGTATGTTCATAGGTTTGGTTGAAGACCCCACATTTGTCAATTCTCCTAATAGCATTTGAAAGGTGACTTAAATGTTGTACCTGGATTGACTTTTCAAATCTGTATCTGGAGTGTGGATGTTTTTGACTTGTAAAAATAAGAGTCCATTTCATTCCCTGCTTTTATTCTTGAGTAACTTGGCATGGTTTCGGCAAACAGAATTAAGAACTTGAATACTTGATAATGATTTAGGCACACCCTTAGTAAAACTTCCTCTGCTCAGGCGGTCATAAATGAAGGCAATAATGTGATAATTGAGAACTTCTTTATTCTCTACCCTCTGGAAATCATAGCCATCAACTTTCTTACAAAGATGAGGCTTTTAGATGATTTAACATACATAAATCCTTCTTGTTTATTCCCAGCTCCATTTATTGTTTCTACTTTTTTAGTGAGTAAACAAAATTAGTCTTGTTCTTTTTTTCTTTTGAGTCCTCTTTGATATAAGCCTATCTTTTGAATTTGAACCCTAATAACTACAAATATTTTTCTACTAGTCAGTTTGTGTGTTTTTTTGGAACTAGAGGTAGCTATTGAATTTCTAACATGAAACCAGAAACTTAATAGCTCACACACTCACTTGCTTCTCTCATATCTGAATACATTCTGATTTTCAGCATTGATTAATTCATTAGTATCCATATATGTTATGACAGTGTTGTTCTTTAGCTCTTGACTCTTTCTGATGTTTGCTTCACTGACATATTTGTAGGCAGCAGTTGTATTAACTTCTAACCAAAGTAAATATTTTTTCCCTGTCCTCCTTTACAAAGCAAGACTTCTTCCATCCAACTGGCTATCTCTGTATTCCAAATGTTCAAGAGAAAAGAACTTTGGTGGAATTTTGTACAAGAATTCTGGACAATATTCTGAACAATCTTTCATACCCATGTTGACTGCATTATGTTTATCTTGTGTTTAGTTCATTTTTTTCTTTTCTGTAAGTGAGCTTGTAGTTCGTAATGGATATTTTAATACTTGGTCCTTAAATTTAGAGGTTTTGGGCTTCACACTTTTGTGATGTCAGTCCTCTGGGTCATCCCCTTTCTCCAGTGAAATCCTTCTTAGCTTTAGTAATGCTTCTTGTTTTGCTCTGATGCTTCCTTGCTTATTGTGTCTGGTTCCTTAGTGCAAACAATCTTTAGAACTTCCGTTTTTGAGCTCTTCTAGCAACTATTCACTGTTTTTCTCCTTTCAGAAAAATTCTAGGTAATATCGTAATTATTTTTTTTATGTAGTTTAGAGTTCTTAAGCGAGCCCTTCTGAGTCATAATTAATTTTCTAACAGGGTAATAGTTGAGGTACTTAACTTAAAATGAGATGAAAAGGATTTGCTGTGGTTTTTGTCTTGTTTAGAAAATGAGCTATCATGGAGGGGTATGGGAGTTAGTCTTCAACAGTCCAGCTTTCATGAAACTTAGTAACATTTGTCTCTTCAGAATTTGTTCTGAATCCTTAATTTTTAAGTAAGCTATATCATAGTTTGAGCTAAATAAAATTAATTTATAATTAAAAGCATTTGTTAATAAATTTAGTATCAGTAAGCTTTTCAAATGTAGTTTAAATATGTCTTTCAGCCAATGGTAATGACAACAAGAAATTCAAAGGTGACGATAAAATGGATGGGGCTCCTTCTCGTGTTCTTCACATCAGGAAATTGCCTGGGGAAGTGACAGAAACAGAAGTTATTGCTTTAGGTTTACCTTTTGGTAAAGTAACCAACATCCTGATGCTAAAAGGGAAAAATCAGGTAATTCATTGCTTTCTGTTTTTAGTATGCATACTTTCTAAGTTCAAAACATGTTGTTAAAATGATAAGGAAATGTCACAGTAAGTATTAAAACAAACAAAAAAACCCCAACCAACCCTTTGTTCTTTTTTTTTTTTTTTTTAAAGTGAACCTATTCTATCTTTTAGTAAATTTTGTGGGAGCAACAGGGGTTAGTGGCAGCTGAATAAAGTCAAAAGTTTCACAGATGAATTTCTGGGGAGCTAGCTTTGCAAATATAGCATATAGAGAATGACGTCCTCTGAAGATTGATACTTCTCAAAATGTGTTGTCAAACTCTAAGTGTTACAGTTTTTTAAGTGCTAATATGAAGATTATCTGTTTTGCGAATACTGAAGATTAACTGTTAAATTACAGGCATTTTTGGAACTTGCTACAGAAGAAGCAGCTATCACTATGGTTAATTACTATTCAGCTGTGACACCTCATCTTCGTAACCAGCCTATCTATATCCAGTATTCCAATCATAAAGAGCTGAAGACTGATAACACACTTAACCAGGTATGTTTACTGTTAAAAATGAGGCATGGCATGTGTGCTTCGCCCATGTGGCATATGTTTAAATTGTTTGGGTTTGTCCACACTCTAACACTACTGTAGCCTCATCTATGAGCATTACATTTAGTGATACTGAAGGAGATTTGCTTTCTGTGTGATCCTACCCATTGTAATGAATTTTCGTATCGTTTCCTTAATATAAAAAGCAAAACACTCTGAAGTGTCATTTTACTTCAAATTTTTTCATAAAGTAGGTTTTCCTCTCAGTTTAGAGACTGTAGGATGTAAAAATGAGCTTTCTAACACCTGAGATTTTAGTGGCAATTTAAATTTTTCCTAGTGAAAATGACTAGTGCTAATGGCTATATTTTGGTGCTTTGAACAATCACTCTGGTAGCACTGGTAACCTCAACTTTTATGGGATCTGCTTTTCTGGAGAAGACTAATAATCACAAGCCTAAGAAAAATAATGTTTTGCTCTTGCCTCTGCAGAGCCTGTTTCAGAATAAATATAGATATAATATACATCTGCTATTAGTAGAACAGGAAAGTGAGCAAAAGGAACATGGTGACACTTTTGTACAAGTTATGGGGGAGAAAAGAGTCATCAGCTTGCCACAAGTCAGATTATTATTTTAAGGTTAATTTCTTACATTTTCTTTCAGTTGTTACAAAAGACGGTGTAAGTACCAAGTTACAGCTTCTGTTACTTGTGTCCTGTGTGAAGTAAGGTGTGTAAACAGCAGAATTATAACTGTTAATTTTGAAAATTATTTCAGGGTAATCTGTTAAGACATCTTGGTTCAGATCAAGTGTAGTATGGATTTTCTTGTTCACCTTTCTAGACATTCCAGTTCCTTAGAATCTTTTGATAATTTGTCTGCTAAAGGTATTTTTTAAAATTGAGATTCTTTAATTTTTTTTTTTTAACCCCAAATGTCAGTTATAAAGAAAACTTTTTGTTTACTTTGGAAAAAAGAGACTAGAGGATGAATTCTGTCTGCAGATATAGTGAATGGACATATTTCTTTAAGGAGCTTTCTCCTACATTGTCCTCTGGCTTCTGTGGTGATGCTGGTTTTGTGCTTCATGTGCCCACCTTTTCAACGTAAAGGATGTGCTGACTTTTCTGCAGCTTTTATGTCCCCGTACACATTAATATCCAATATTAACATATTCCCAGTCTTTTGGGTCTCTATTTCTTTAATATAGAACTAAAATATAAATAGATACTTGACAGTAAGCATTCCATCGCTAATATCTCATGAGGCATTCTATAAAACATAGGATTGTTGAATGTTCTTTTTCTCTGTAAGGAAAGAGAGAGATGCTGCAGGTACTGCTTGTAGTCTTTTTTTTTTTTTTTTATATTTATTCTCCAATCTTAAATTTTTAATGTCTATTTGAAAGCTTTCTCATCCAGCCAAGCTGATTTTGAAATTTTCTTTTTCTGCGTGTCCAAACAGGAAGATACGATGAAGTCAGGATGTTAGCACATGTAACTGGGAAGATAGCATAAAAAATTGGAGAATTTTGGATCCTGGATATTCTTTCCGACCATAGTAACTGTGATAATTTGTAATTACGTACTTAGAATGAGTTGAGTTTGAATAAACAGGTTCAAAAGGGACCATTTAGGTTTTCATCTCGGCTTTCTAAATCTTATGAAAATCCTTTTCCTGCGAGACATCAAAACAGTGTGCGAGGAGCATATAAACTCAGATTTAAAACAAATGTCTCCTACCTTATTTCATACGGTTGGTATCTAGACTCGGAAGAACTGATAATTAGAATGATCTGTAATTCTCTTTAATTATCAGTCTGTAATAAATGCATGGGTTTAGTCTTTCCGCACAGACACTGCAACATGTAGAAATGTTACACGTTATGAATGGTGTAGCTGATGTTTTAAAATTTAAATTTCACAAAAATAAAAGCTGTACATACTATTCAGATATATTCAAAAGTGACTGATACAAAATGTTATTTTGAACTTGTTTGAAAAAATAATTCATAGATTTTTAACCTTATTTGCCATTGTTAAATCCTGTATTCCATCATGTATTCAATACGTTAACTTCTGTGGAATGAAATATGATGTATAACCATACATGGATAGTGCTAACAAGGGTCATGTGTTAAAATTTACCTCATAAGTTTTGGGTTTTGGTTATACAGCCTAAACTTTTCCAGTCACTTTAAGGACTGAATTTTAATTGATATGTACTGCTTCTGTGCTTACAGGAATAGGAAGTCATTGTGCAACTTCCAAGTGTTTGGCCAGCTTGAAAGTTGTGTGTTTCATATGTGAGGGGGGAAAAAAGAATGTGTTGTAATAAAAATGTTTTTACAGAGTTATAGTAATCAATGTTAAATGTAGAGGTAAATTTTGTTTTCCCAACTAGTTTTCACCAGGTCTTTTTTTTTTTTTCCCCCCACTTTCCTTACTCATTGATTCGTTTCAGTATGAGGAGTATCATGTAAGTTGCGAGACATGAAATTGTGTAGTAGCTCTAATACCTTTAAAATATGCAATATGCATTAATACGGTGGTTATTTTTTTTTACCTGGCATGCTCACTTGTCTCTCTGTTTTGTATTGTTTTGCTTCATAAGGCTACTGTAATGAAAGTATTAAATGGAAATCCTTTTTTTCTGCACTTTTTCTTTCTCAGAAAAAGACATCTAATCTTTCTGATACTGTCAGTTCTGGCAGTGGAAGTAGTTACATAGATGTGTGTTCTTGTGATGTCATCCCGTGGTTACCTTTGAATTTCTAAAGCCCTGCTTGCATTTAAAAACCAAAAAATCCCCACACATGAAGAGGATTTTGTTTTTCTTTGTATGAAAAATGATGGGTATCAGACAGCAGTTTGTTCACCTCTCTGTGGCTGCTGCTTTCTTACACTTGTCAGTCCCGTGTAGTATTTAATTGTGTTAAAATGGAGAAGTGTGGAAGTGTTAGTTTAGCATTATCCCTTCCTATCAGAGCCTTCTGTATAATTAAAATGGCAGAGAAATATTAACTGTAATACAGTCCCTTGAAAAACAGGATAAAGTTTTTTGGTTGCTGTAGAATTGGACTTTTGTTGTTGGTTGGTTGGGATTATTTTTTTTTTTTCTTTAAAGGAAAGAAAAAAGTCTATAAAGAGTCTTGAAATCTACAAAATCCTCACTTTCTTTATCCTTACTGGTAGAAAATAAGCTTGCTACAAGGAAGATTGATATTGGTGCTGTTTGATGCTCTCCCTTACTGTGACATAGAGATTAATGTTTTCATTTTTTTTGCCTCTTCTCACAGACTTGGACTGCATTGCACTTATGTTGTGTTACGCCTAGCCTGAGTTTTTAATAATAGGACTACTTTATGTTTCTGAAGTTAACTATATTAATAGTGCTGGTTAATTTATAGCAGTTATCTTGAAATATTTTTAAAATTGTTGTGTTTTTGTTTTTTTTAAAGCGGGCCCAAGCTGTTCTTCAGGCAGTGACGGCTGTACAGGCAACAAATGCTCCCATTAGTGGGACCGCTGTTAGTGAGAGTGCAGTGACTCCAGCTCAGAGTCCAGTACTTAGAATAATTATTGACAATATGTACTACCCAGTAACCCTGGATGTTCTTCATCAGGTAAGCCAGATTTCATTTTAGCTTAAGCTACAATTGGAAGGAACTCATGTGTAAAACTTTACAATATTTTTGGCAGATATTCTCTAAATTTGGTGCTGTGTTGAAGATAATCACATTCACAAAGAATAACCAGTTTCAAGCTTTACTGCAATATGGCGATCCAGTAAATGCACAGCAAGCAAAACTAGTAAGTAGAGTTCTCTTTTAAGGCTGCAGAGCTTCCTGTACTTTAAGCATTTGTAAAATGTTAATATAACAGACTACTGACCATAATAATATCATACTCTTCCACCACTTGTGTGAATATTTTGAGATTAAAAAAAATAAATGGGAGTTACTATATAATGTTGTTCTATTGAATAAAATTAGTGTTTAAAGATATTATGTTTTAGGTTGTTATGTCTAAAGAATTGTATACATCTATGATTATGAGCAAATATTTTAATAAGACTGCACAGAGATGAAATGATATGCAAGACTGCAATAGTGGAAATGTCAACCAGAAGTAAAAATGTCAAATTACTGTTAATGCATAATTAATTCACTATAAGCAGCAAATATAGTAAAACCATTGGATTATTGTTAGTAGATACTTTCTAAGCATCAAAACACAGATGTGATTTTTGCATGGGGAGTATTATAGGTTTGTGAAAGAATTTAACTTTAGTATCCTAAAAAAAAGAGAGGTAGACTTTATTATAACTGTAAATGGCCAGAGAGAGAGTGCAGTCTTACTCACGGTTCCAGACTATGAAGAAGCTTTGCAGAAGGGACAGATGAGAGCTGGATCTTCTGCTTCATTGGAAACTCCTATGCTGTGTAGGAGAGACAAGAACTGGTTTTATTCATTATAGTAGGAGGGAGGCTATGGATTAATTATGACAAAGATCAACAGCATGTTATCTAGACTAGATGTTTTGTATTAGTTAATGGGATGTGTTCACATCTGTGGCAATAGAAAAGTTGAACAAAGAGGGGGAAGGCTAGATTTTTTTTTTTTTTTCCCACGAGATAAATATAATAAATATATATTTTTAAACCTTCCCATGCAATGTGGGTTTGTGGAAGGCTGATTAAAATTGATGTGTTGGTGAAGTGTTGCTCGGCACCATAGAAAGTGCTTATTGCCTGTAGATGAGAGAATAGCTGAGAACTTCAGGAAAAAGTGAAAAGCTCACACCTCAGACTAAGTTGGGAATGAATATCTCTTAGTAGAGGAAGTAAAAACAGGTTTAGTTTTCTGTTGTAAAGAATTATGACTATATTGAAATACAGACCCTTAAAAATACAGACCTGGAGGGTGGCAATTTTTATCCTCATCAACAAATGAAATACTGGCTGTTGATGGAAAAAAAACTGTGATGTGTTCCAGACAGGGAAACAGAAAACGCAGGACATGTTTTCAACAAGCAAAGTGTAAGGTTTTTATGCTATTGAGAAAAATAAAGCTAACCAGAGACAAGAAGAATTGCAGCTTCATTTACAATGACCTGCGTTAAGATAATCTCCCGAAAAGCGGTCTGGAAATATTTGTAGAACAATTTAAATTGGGTTATCTTTTTCAAAGATAAATTGTGTCAAGTATTAGGTTTTGGTTTAGAATAGAGGGAGAGGTGAATCTGTCACTGTAATGCATAAAAATTTGCTTGAATGGGATACATCTTTCAGGTTGTAAGTAGGTTTAAAGTAGTACAACAAACTAGATCTTTAACCTCCAATTGCTGCAGAAATCAGCTGTATCCATTGTGATTTATATTTAAAATATTTGATAAGCAATTGGATGCTAATGTGTTTGTTGTAGAATATTGTAATTCAATCTCGATTTGTGTTTGGGAAGTTTTTTCAGTAGTAGATATTAACGCTGCTTTTAAAGTGCATTTTTTTTATAGTAAAATACGACATCAAATGATAGATCTTCAGATTTCATTGGTTTGAATCTTCTGTATATTATTAGAAGTTTTAATGGAAAGATGACGTGTGAAATGGACTGTAGTGATTTGAAAATTATTGGTGTAATTCTAGGAATGTATTATAAAGAAGGGACAAACTAACAAAACTATGAGGTATGTAAGAGTATGAAAGGAACCTAAAAACTTCTTGCTGTGGAGTTCTGACAAACTGCTACTAGCTTGTGGGATACTGTGTTGTTAATAATTTCAAAAAAGGAAGAAAAACCATGTATTTGTTTTTCTAGTTTTGGATGTTGTGATTAGAGCAGCTGTTCTCTAATGGTAGCTCATGTGTGAATGACAAAGCTTCATTGTATAGTAGTAACTCCAGCGTGTACAGGCATTGTCAGAGTGATCTTGGAGTCTTAGTGACAAATTGAAACAGTCTTAGGTTTATAGTTTCATATTTTAACCAATCTATATACAAATAGACAAAATGCTAAGAGTAATGCCTACTGCAAGTATTGGAGAATGCTGAAATGGAAGAAAAGTTGGATTTCCCTGCTACCCTCACAAGCGAGATGGAGTAAAATAAGTATAGTTCTTGTGGTTCAGCTACTGTGATGAAACATGGAAAGGAACAGATGAC
Organism: Merops nubicus; assembly: GCF_000691845.1. NCBI lineage: Eukaryota > Metazoa > Chordata > Aves > Coraciiformes > Meropidae > Merops > Merops nubicus. Next base: position 34,127 of record NW_008629069.1, read on the forward strand.
TGGAAAAGAAATCCTTCAGTGTAAATACATCTGGAAATACAGTAGGAACAAGAGGATATGTTTGCTACACTTAATTTGCATTGAGTTCAAAATTGAAAGCATGGTAAAAGAGTGAAGAAGTTCTCAGTTTGTTTTCTGGCAGTTGTTACTATAGAAGACGATGGAGAAATTTAATTTTCCGCTGGCACTCTTCACAGGAAATCTGAATGTGACCTTAATAGAAATTGAAGACTTATTAAGGAAGGTAAAGAGCAATTTGAAAAACTAAGTGATGTAAGTACCAAGGAGAGATGCTATTCAGTTGAAAGTTCTGAGAAGATAGTGAAACTGACAAGACTGTACAATATGAAGCCTCTAGCCCTATGGGATCACTTTACTATTTGAATGAGCAAGTAGTGAAAAATTGCAT